>NC_057795.1:134413290-134713290 GCF_018294505.1 Triticum aestivum | reverse complement strand
GACCGCCACCCAGGCCCAAAGGGATAATGAGATTATTCATGCTAGAAACTTCCATGTGCAGCCACAAGCTACTATGGGCTATAGCATAGTTGATTAAGTCGTGCAAACTCTTACAGTGGTAGACTAGCAGATGTAGGGGGTCTAGGTTGGTACTGTCTACCCGATCGTAAGGTGCTAGCGCTTCTGAAAGACTATGTCTCGGTCATCCATTTCTCAAACAACATGTAGTGCGAGAATCCCAACGGAGGAGATCGAGTCCTGTGGGGAAAAGTGCGCAAACCTCTACAGAGTGTATAAACTAATCATGGTTAGCCGTGTCCCCGGTTATGGACATCTTGAGTATCTAGTACTTGAATTATCATGTGAATCTCATCATGTTACTTTTATTAATATTGTTGGGTTTGTTTAATGATGATGTTACTTAACTGGGATTGAGAATGCTGTCAACCATTCTCAATGTTTAACAACCACCATGATAGTTAAATAAATTTATTCCTTTGTAGTAGGGAAAATTTGGCTTTATGCAAAACCGTAACCATAGATCTTTCCACCAGCCATATATGCATATAGTATAGCATTACTCTTTCATTACTCTCTATGTGTTACATTGCCAGCATATTCCATGTGCTGACCCGTTTCGGGCTGCAACGTTCATGTTGCAGACTTTTCAGACGACGAGTAAGATTCCTTAGGATCGTGGTTCTATACTCAGTGACGCCGTTGGTGTTGATGGACTCACTTTATCATCCAGGCCTTCCGCTGTTATCGTTATTAGATGGCCTTAAGCCATATTTATTGTAATAAGTTCTCTTTGGAGACATTCGATGTAATAAGTGTGTGATTGCTACTCTGTTATAAATCCTTCAAGTATTGTGCGTGTTAGCAGTACTGATCCAGGGATGACACTGATGCACAGAGATCAAACTGTTTGAGGTCTGGTCGCTACAAGATGGTATCAGAGCACACGCTGACTGTAGGACACGACCACTCAGAAAAAGCCCTAGATCACTACTCTCTCTTCTCATTTCTGACTCCTCACCTTTTCTACTCTTTTAGGATGGCAGATGCAAGGAACAAGTTCACGCAACCGGATGAAGACACACCCTTTGGACGACACCTGAAGGAAGTCACTAGATACCTGAACATCGTAGTACCAAGCTTCACCGGGACCTACAACGCCACTTTACCAGAAGAAGAGCGCTGGATGATTCAAGTACAAGTTCCAGGAAGGACGTTCATGCCCGTCACTGAACCCATAGAGTTTTCCTTTGATGCACCAACCTTGAGTCTACGAAAGAGCATGGCAGCCCACATCACCATGGGACGTATTGGAGAAGTTTACCACAAGGAGCTTAAGGTTACTATTTACCAGATTTGTGGGCGCCGAGATGAGCAATGGGAGATGGTAAACACCAGGAAGGACAGATAAATTGCAGCTTTCATCCAGGAGTTAAACCAGCACATTCGACGCCAGGAGAACCAGATGTGCGCAGGTATGATGGATCTGAAGAAGGCCATGACCAATATCACGGAACTGGAGGAAGAACTGAAGTCTACACGCGATGGATATGATGAAGAAATAGCAACGCTAGTCGAGAAGAATGATGATCTGAAGAAGAAGCTAAGAGTGTTTATGGGATTTCCCCAACTGGAGAAGACGAAGATTGCACTTGTCCAGAGAACTACATCATCATCGACGACACCGACTCGTACCCGGATGATAGTGATGATGACTATGTTGATGAAGTGGAAGCAGATATCATGGAGTCTTCATCGGAGCAGTTTTTCTAGTCGACCACCATAACAGTAGTAGTATTTCCCCCATGTATCTAGTATAGTCCGAGCACTTTTGTAATGATAGATAGACCGTTGTATTCCCTTGCTTGATTGAATGAAGTGTTTTGATTGCAATTTGTCTCATGTGCATATGGGTAGTGTTTTTACCTATAGACCTCAATCTATTCTGTATTCTCATCTTTTCTAAAAACCCTCAGATGCCTCCGAGACGTGACAATGGATTTGCTTTCCCACCAGAGCTCACTCAGTTGATCCAGTAGCAGAATGCATTGATGCAGATACTAGTCCAAAATCAGAATCAGGGGAACAACAACAACAACAACAACAACCGACCACCACCACCACCTGTTGATCACCTAACCCATTTTCTTAGGCTGAATCCACCGGTGTTCTCCAGTAGCACCGAGCCGATTGTTGCAGATGATTGGCTTCGCAAGATAGCCAAGGAGTTGACCACTGTAGGATGCATAGATGCGAAGAAGGTGCGATTTGCCGCACATCAGCTTGAGGGACCTGCAGCATCATGGTGGGAGAATTTCACAACCACCTATCCAATAGACACTGTCACATGGGATCAGTTTCACCAGGCTTTTCATACTGTCCATGTTTCAGCAGCAGCTATGGCCATGAAGAAGAGTGAGTTTTGCAACTTACGCCAGGGAGGACGTACATTTGGCCAGTATGTGGATGACTTTAGTAAGCTAGCACGTTATGCCCCAGATGACGTTGCTACAGATGCAGGTAAGCAAGAGAAGTTTCTGGAAGGACTGAATGATGAGCTGAGTATGTAGTTGATGGTAGAAAGTTTCAATAACTACCTGGAGTTGGTAGACAGAGCTCTCATGATTGAAGGGAAGCAACAGCAGATCGAGAACCGCAAGAGGAAGTATGGTTAAGGAAAGTACAATTCTGGAGCTCAGCAGAAGCCACGTTTTACCCTGAAATCAGGAGGACAGTTCCAGCATACCCATGGAGGTGGTAGTTCGCACAACCATAATGGTTCCAAGAATGGTAACGGGAATCAAGGAAGCAATGGCCAGAACTATACCAACCCCTCAACACCAGCCAAGAGAGATCTGAGTCAAGTCACTTGCTTTAAGTGCCAAAAGACCGGACATTACGCCAATGAATGTCCTGAAGGCTGGAATGGAAATGGCAATGGAAGCTCTAGGAAGAAGCCAAACCCTTTCAACAGAGGACAGGTGAACCACGTTAGCATGGAGGAGGTTGAAGCCCAGCCCGATGCAGTAATAGGTAAGTTTTTGGTTAAGTCATTTACTGCACTCGTTCTTTTCGATACTGGTGCATCGTATTCATACATATCAAGGGGATTTGTGGATAAGTATGAACTGCCAACCCAAGCCCTTAGGTCACCCATGTTAGTAACCTCGCCTGGAGCAGAGTATATGGCTAGACTATGGTGTGATCGGTTACCATTATGGATTGGTAACTACGTGTTTCCCTCGGACCTAATAGTACTAGAATCGCAAGGACTGGACATGATATTAGACATGGATTGGTTATCAAAGTATGGAGGGAACATTGAATGCGCCAGTAAGACAATTTTGCTTACAATGCCAGAAGGAAAGAGGATCAAGTATGTATCCAGACATGAGCCGAAGAGGATGCACGTAAATTCCTTATCAGGAGTTGTGCAGGAGGAAGTACCAGTAGTGAAGGATTTTCCTGATGTATTTCCAGAAGAGTTGCTAGGCATGCCACCGGGTAGAGACATCGAGTTTTTGACTGAGCTTTTGCCAGGCACAGGGACGATATCCAAGAGACCATACAGGATGCCATCAAAAGATTTGGAGGAGATTAAGAGTCAGATTAAGGAGTTACTGGATAAAGATTACATTCGCCCAAGTTCTTCGCCTTGGGGATCGCCAGTACTTCTAGTGGAAAAGAAGGACGGATCATTGAGGATGGTTGTTGATTATCGAGGATTGCATGCAGTAACAATCAAGAACAAGTACCCACTGCCGATGATCAATGATTTGTTTGACCGATTGCAAGGAGCAAAGGTATTTTCCAAGATCGATTTGCGATTAGGATACCATCAGTTGAAGACTCGAGAGCAGGATATACCTAAGACGGCTTTTACCACCAGGTATGGGCTGTACGAGTATACCGTTATGTCATTTGGTCTGACTAACGCACCTGCCTATTTCATGAACATGATGAACAAGGTGTTTATGGAGTTTCTGGATAAGTTCGTCGTGGTGTTCATTGACGATATTTTGGTCTACTCGAAGAACGAAGAGGAGCACAAGGAGCATTTGCATTTGGTATTGGAGAAGCTCAGAGAACACTAGTTATATGCTAAGTTCAACAAATGTGAATTTTGGTTGAAGGAAGTTGGATTCCTCGGACATGTTATATCCGGAGAAGGAATAGCAATAGACCCCACAAAGGTTGTCACCGTGAAAAATTGGGTAGCACCAACGACAGTTGGAGAGATCAGAAGTTTTCTTGGACTGGCAGTATACTACCGGAGATTCATTGAGAATTTTTCAAAGATTGCAAAGCCCATGAAGGAGTTGTTGAAAAAGGATACCAAGTTCAATTGGACTGAGGAATGTGAGGCCAGTTTCTAGGAGTTGAAGAAACGTTTGGTTACCTCGCCAGTGTTGATTCTGCCAGATCAGAGCAAGGATTACAAGGTGTATTGTGACGCTTAACATCGAGTACTTGGAGCAGTGCTTATGCAGGAGGGGAGAGTTGTTTCATATGCTTCACGACAGCTTAAACCCCATGAGTTAAATTATGCCACGCATGATTTGGAGTTAGCAGCCCTAGTGCATGCGTTGAAGACGTGGAGACATTTCCTTATCGGAAATCATTGTGAGGTGTACACAGATCACAAGAGTTTGAAGTACATTTTCACGCGGAAGGAGTTGAATCTCAGCCAAAGGAGATGGTTGGAGCTCATCAAAGATTATGATATGAGATTGCAGTACCAGCCCGGGAAGGCTAACGTAGTAGCCGACACATTGAGCCGTAAGAGCCATGTCAATACACTCATGACCGGAGTGTTGCCAAAGGAGTTAGCCGAGGACCTTTGCGAACTACGTTTGGAGATAGTTCCGAGAGGCTATGTAGCAACATTGGAAATTCAGTCGACTTTGATGGATAAGATCAGAGAAGCCCGGAAGACCGACAAGGAAATTGCCGAGATAAAGGGGAAGATGAGCAAAGGTAAAGCTAAGGGATTTCGTGAGGATGAGCATGATACCTTATGGTTTGAAGACTGTGTTTATGTGCCTAATTACCCAGAGATCAGGAAGTTGATTTTGTAAGAGGCCCATGACTCACCGTATTCGATTCACCCAGGAAATACCAAGATGTATTTGGATTTGAAGGAGACTTTCTAGTGGACCGGAATGAAAAAGGATGTTGCGGAGTATGTAGCAGTTTGTGATGTATGTCAGAGAGTAAAAGCAGAGCATTAGAAGCTAGCAGGATTGTTACAACCATTGTCGATTCCCGAATGGAAGTGGGAGAAGCTAGGCATGGATTTTATCATGGGATTGCCCAGGACTCGCACAGGCTATGACTGTATTTGGGTTGTAGTCGATCGTTTGACGAAGGTAGCTCATTTCATTCCAGTGAAGACCACTTACACTAGTGCTAAGTTGGCCAAGATATACATGACCAGGATCGTATGTCTGCATGGAGTTCCGAGGAGCATTCTATCAGATAGAGGAACCTAGTTTACCTCAAAGTTCTGGAATCAATTGCATAAAACTTTGGGTACCAGGCTAGAGTTCAGTACAGCTTTTCATCCGCAGATAGATGGACAGACCGAAAGAGTCAATGAGGTTTTGGAAGATATGCTGAGAGCTTGTGCGCTAGATTACAGATCCAGTTGGGACGACAATTTACCATATGTAGAGTTCTCTTACAACAACAGTTATCAATCCAGTTTGAAGATGGCCCCTTTCGAAGCCTTATATGGAAGGAGGTGCAGGACCCCGTTGTCTTGGGATGAAGTTGGAGACCGCCAGTTGTTTGGACCAGATTTGATTAAGGAGTCTGAAAGGAAGGCGAAGTTGATTCACGACAGGCTCAAGGTAGCCCAGTCCAGGCAGAAAAGCTATGCAGATTCAAAACGCAAGGAGACAGTTTACGAAGTCGGAGATAGAATCTATCTTGTGTATCTCTACTTCGAGGAGTTAAGCGTTTTGGAGTTAAGGGAAAATTAGCACGGCGTTTTGTGGGACCGTACAAAGTTTTGGAGCGTATGCGAGAAGTTGCCTATAAGTTGGAATTGCCTGAGGGATTGTCAGGAGTAAACGATGTGTTCCACGTTTCTCAGTTGGAGAAGTGCCACGCAGAGATGGCTGATATACCGCTGAGAGATACAGTGCCGCTAGAGGCGATTCAGTTGGACAACGATTTGACCTATGAGGAGAAACCATTTAAGATTCTTGAGTATGCCAACCGAGTCACCCGCAGCAAGGTTATCAAGTTTTGCAAAGTTTAGTGGAGCCACCACACCGAGGATGAAGCCACCAGGTAGCAAGAGGAAGATCTGCTGAAGGACCACCCTCACCTATTTTCTAGCCAACCCGAATCTCGAGGGCGAGATTCATCTTAAGGGGGTAGGTTTGTAACATTCCAAATTTTCAATTTGGAATGTTATACAAATAGATCATTATTGCATATCATATATATTCCATTTTGCCTCGATCCTAGAAATTCTACGCAACTTAAGGACCCACGGAGAGAGTTGGGGATTTCATAAATTTCATATTTGAGTTTTCTCAAATTTTGGAAATAGGATCATTTGATTTTATTTATTTTATCTTCAATTATTTCAATTATAAAAACATGAGAGAGGGAATAAAATGACTTTCCCAAAATAAATAAATATTGAGGATTTAATAAAAAAATCAAATAATATTTTATTTTGGATTTTATTGCTATTTTACTTGAATTTAGGAAAAATGTGCGTTTTTCAAAATTGCATTTAGATCCCAAATAAATGTTCATCTAAATCGGCTTGTTTTTAGAAGCCGGGGAAAATTTCTTTCGGGATTTTTGGAGTTCGTTTAGTATTTCTTTCGTTTGATTTTCTGCGCAAAAATTATTAAAAAAAAATCCGAACCGACTACGGGCCGGTATCGGCCAGGACTCTCCTGGCTGGGGCCTTTATATAGCGCCCCAGGCCGCCGTCAGCCCCAGCCCACCCGAGCCGCGCCGCCGCCCCAAACCCTAACCCTAGCGCGCCACCGCCGCCCGCTGTCGCCGCCGGCTCGCCGGACCCCGCCGCCGTCGCCGCCGGCTCGCCGGACCCCGCCGCCGTCGCCGCCGACCACCGCCGCCCTCGCCGCAGCCGCCGCCGCTGCCGACCCGCACCCCGAGGTTGACCTCACCGCCACCGCCTTTTTTTTAGAAAAACCGTTCGGTTTTTCCGTCGGTTTTTCGTCGGTTTTTTTTAGATTTCCGTTTTTTTATTAGATCGGTGTTTTTCGGTTCAGGTTAATTAGTGAGCGTTCGCTCGTTCATTCGTTTTAACGAACGCGTTCATCGTTTAGATCCAGATAACGAACGTTCGTTCGTTAATCTATTCGTCGTTTTTCTTTTTCTCGGATTTTCCGCGATTATTTCTGATCGCGATTTCTGATCCGATTTTCGTTTTAGTATAACTTTTCGCTCGTTTATCAGAATCAGGCGATTCAAGCGCCTAGAGTTTCATATCGAAACCCTCTTTACGAATAATCTACTCAAACAAAGTTTTGCTACTGTAAAATTTGACTTAGGTCCAGATTAGTAAACAAAGTCTGTTTCTTTCGTCGTTTGACTTTCATTGCTTCGTTCGATTTGATTCTTTTTGCAAACCGGAGTTTTTAAGTTGAACTTTCTGGTTAGATCTCTTATTTGAGTTATACCGGTGCATTAGATGAGTACTTATTTTATGCTTGTTTGTTTGTTTGCGATAGAGTACCCGGATTGCGCCGCTTCGTACTTTGATTCCCTAGGATTCACGGATCATCAGCAAGGCAGGTAACACTTTGATCATACCTCTTTACTACCCAATTTTTATGCATTAGATCAATCCTCAAACAATTGCATGATTAGGATCTGATTAATATGTGGGTTTTGGCAAGTAGATGGGGTAGTACCTATTACCTATTTTAATATCAAACCTTTGGGAGTTACTTCTACGTTTGCTTATTATGCCATGCTATGCTAGTAGACGTGGATTGGGTGAGTGTATCCATGACACATGTGAGCTGGTTAATTAATGGTTTATTTAAGGTGGCAACTTTAATACACATCTGGGTGGATTGAGGTACCTGGGTATTCCAGGATTGCCTGTTATTTTTCTTTATGGACCGCCACCCAGGCCCAAAGGGATAATCAGATTATTCATGCTAGAAACTTCCGTGTGCCGCCACAAGCTACTATGGGCTCTAGCATAGTTGATTAAGTCGTGCGAACTATTACAGTGGTAGACTAGCAGATGTAGGGGATGTAGGTTGGTACTGTCTACCCGATCGTATGGTGCTAGCGCTTCTGAAAGACTATGTCTCGGTCATCCCTTTCTCAAACAACATGTAGTGCGAGAATCCCAACGGAGGAGATCGAGTCTTGTGGGGAAAAGTGCGCAAACCTCTGCAGAGTGTATAAACTAATCATGGTTAGCCGTGTCCCCGGTTATGGACATCTTGAGTATCTAGTACTTGAGTTATCATGTGAATCTCATCATGTTACTTTTATTAATATTGTTGGGTTTGTTTAATGATGATGTTACTTAATTGGGATTGAGAATGCTGTCAACCATTCTCAATGTTTAACAACCACCATGATAGTTAAATAAATTTATTCCTTTGTAGTAGGGAAAATTTGGCTTTATGCAAAACTGTAACCATAGAGCTTTCCACCAGCCATATATGCATATAGTATAGCATTACTCTTTCATTACTCTCTATGTGTTACATTGCCAGCATATTCCATGTGCTGACCCGTTTCGGGCCGCAACATTCATGTTGCAGACATTTCAGACGACGAGTAAGATGCCTTAGGATCATGGTTCTATAATCAGTGATGCCGTTGGTGTTGATGGACTCAGTTTATCTTCCAAGCCTTCCGCTGTTATCATTATTAGATGGCCTAAGCCATATTTATTGTAATAAGTTCTCTTTGGAGACACTCGATGTAATAAGTGTGTGATTGCTACTCTGTTATAAATCCTTCAAGTACTCTGTGTGTCAGCATTACTAATCCAGGTATGACACTGATGCACAGAGATCAGACTGTTTGAGGTCTGGTCGCTACAGACATGTTCAACTAGTTCTTACTAATAATAAACTTACTATAAATAGAAATAAACTAGTTCTGTCTAAAAATAAACTAGTTCAACTAGTTAATTTAATTTTCTTACTAAAAATACATTAGTTCTATTAATTCAACTAGTTCTTACTAAAACTAAACTAGTTCAACTATTTTATTAATTTACTTACTAATTATTTTAAACACTTACTAAAAATAGTAAAAAAACTACATTATACAATAGTAAAAAAACTACAGTGAAAAACAGAAAAAAAGATGGAGGGAGGAGGGGAAGGGAGGAGGCTGGTGGGATCAGAGGAGGGAGGGGCCGCCGAAGGAGGAGGAGGGAGGGGGCGAGGATGGAGGGGGAGGGGGCGGCTGAAGGAGGAGGAGGGAGGGGCGGCCGGAGGAGGAGGAGGGAGGCGGCGGGGGTTGAGGGGGAGGGGACGGCCGGAGGAGGAGGGGGAGGGGCAGCCGGAGGAGGAGGAGGGGGCGGGGGGTGGAGGGGGAGGGGCGACCGGAGGAGGAGGAGGGGGGAGGGGGCGGACAGAGGAGAAGGAGGGAGGGCGGTGGGAGGAGGCGGCCGGAGGAGGAGGGGGAGGAGGGAGGGAAGGAGGTATTACCTCGTCAAGGAGCAGCACGGCAGCGGCGGACGATCGGTTCGGTGCGTGCGAGAGCGAGTGAGAGGGAGAGTGAGTGAGAGGGTCAACCGCTCTAGGATAAGGTAAGTAAGTAGTAGCGCGTTTTAGAGATACACGCTACTGCTATGGTACATAGCAGTAGCGCTGGTCAGGGATACGCGCTACTACTAAGTGGGGCTAGCCATCTGCGCCTAGTACAAATATAGCAGCAGCGCGCTTTAGCAGAACGCGCTACTGCTAAAGTAGTAGTAGTAGCGCGGTCTATTTAAACACGCTACTACTAAGTAGCAGTAGCGCCCTATTTTATCCAGCGCTACTGCTAAGATGTTGTTTATAAGGCTTTCGCTAGTAGTCATACTTCGACCCTTTCTGCGTATGGGGCAATGAGATATTCATGAACCAGCATCAAGTGAGGAAACTGATAAAGATTGTTATTAAAATGGGTCAAAAGATGTCAATCGAACTATATGTTTACACTTTATGCAAGACAACAGTGAACTGCAGGATGGTAAGTAAGAACCCTGTAGCCTTCATTTTACTGCTCGTAATGAGTTGTGTTAGATGACAATGTCTGAATCTTTTTTCCTTTGCAGTGGATCCTGAAGAAGTTTATTCAAGATTGCCTCTCAAACTACATGATTGGCGGCCGACCATCACAAGGGGTTGGTTGGAGTCATGTGTGCCTTCTGCATCCAGGAGAGCACATTAGGGCCATTCCGCTTAACCTTGTTCAACAACCAGAATGTCTGTCGCCTCTTTCTTTACCATCTGTAATAGTACAAGTATAGAACCCTGGTTCATCATTCTTTATTTGGTGCTTATGTAATTCTTAAACATATGTACCTGTGAATTGAATAATGCATTGGTTGTTTGAACCTGATGGATATGAATACAGCTATAGCCAACTTTCAAGTTCAAATTAGGTACAATTTTAAATAGAAAACAATTAAATTATGGCGAAATTACGGTGTGCAGGTCATCACGGCGCACACGGTTAATAAAGCACAGCGTGTGCGATACACAGCATAATACGGCATGGTTGACAGAGTGGAAACGTGTGGAACAATGCACACAATTGTTGTTTGAAATGCGTGTGTGATGTCAGACACTATCACATACGGTGCGGGAGAACTAAATGTGTGTGAATGTATACCTATCATACACGGTTTATAATCATGAACTGTTTGTGATGTTCTAGGCATTGTAAACGTAGAGCCAGTTTGGTACGTGCCTAGAAAACTCCCGTGCCTGGAATCTTCCTGGTTTTAGGTAAAACCAGTAAACTCCAACTGCGATGGCAATGCGAGCACAAACGAGTAGCAAGGATGAAGCGTTTCAGATATGCGAGACATCAGAAACGGTTATATAGGGGCAACTGTATGCATGAAGGCTCCCTATCCCCGACGGTTTTTGGGTCGTGTGGGAAGGACCCCCCTATCGCCCACACTCACTTGGCGACGGTTCCAAGTCCCGTCATGGAAATAGGTTAAAAACCGTTTGTATAGCACCGACGCGTACCAGTGGTCTATAAGAATACTAAGGATCACTCTACCTCAAAAATCATTCACGGCCACCTCCTTCAGCCGGTTTCATGTCCGGCTATAACTGTTGGACGAAGCATGGAGAAAGAGGGGTTACAATGGAAGACAATGAAAAAGAAGAGGATGATGACAACTATCCTAGGTTGCTTGAATATGATAGTACTACAATGGGGGAAGCTGAAGAAGAGGCATCAGATGAGCCTGCTGATGATCTTGGTCGGGTCATTGCTGATGCAAAGAGAAACTGTGAAAGTGAAAAGGAGAGGGTGAAGTTGGAGCGCATGTTAGATGAACAAAAAAAATTTGTTGTACCCAAACTACGAAGATGACAAAGTATTTCCCTAAGTTATTAAACTAAGGTTATCAATCTAGTAGGATAACAAAACAACACTATGTAAATGGTACCTGCACACAAGAACAAATACTTGTAACCAAACGCGCAAGAGGGGTTGTCAATCCCTCTATGGTAAAAGGATATATTAAGTTGTATGAGATTGGATAAATAGATCTAGCAAATACACAAAATAAAATAAGTAAAGAAAAACTTCAGCATGGTATTTTTGGGTTTTTGGAATAATAGATCTGAAAACAATATGATAAAAGATAGACCCCGGGGGGGCATAGATTTCACTAGTGGCTTATCTCGAGAAAATAGCGTACGGTGGGTAAACAAATTACTGTTGGGAAATTGATAGAAGAACAAATAATTATAATGATATCCAAGACAATGATCTTGTATGTAGGAATCATGTCCAAGATTAGTAGACCGACTCCTGCCTGCATCTACTACTATTACTCCACACATCAACCGCTATCCAACATGCATCTAGTGTATTAAGTTCACGGAGAAACGGAGTAATGCAATAAGAACGATGACATGATGTAGACAAGATCTATTCATGTAGGAATAGACCCCATCTTTTTATCCCTAATAGCAATGATACAAGCGTGCCTCGCTACCCCTTCTGTCACTGGGTGAGGACACCGCAAGATTGAACCCATCACAAAGCACCTCTTCCCATTGCAAGAGAAATCAATCTAGTTGGCCTAACTAAACCAAAGATTCGGAGAAGAAATACGAGGCTATAACAATCATGCATATAAGAAATCAAAGAAAACTCAAATAATATTCATCGATAGATCCGATCATAAACTCGCACATCATCAGATCCCAACAAACAGACCGCCCAAAGGCATTACATCAAATACATCTCCAAGAACATCAAGGAGAACATTGTATTGAGAATCAAAAAGAGAAAAAAGTGAACTAGCTACTGATGCATCTCCAACGTATCTGTAATTTATGAAGTATTCATGCCAGGTTTAGAAGAATTTTATATGGTTTTGGTATGATTTGCATGGAACTAACCCGGACTGACGTTGTTTTCAGCAGAACTACCATGGTGTTGTTTTTTGTGCAGAAATGAATGTTTTCCAAATGAGCTGAAACTTTTTATGGATTTTTATGGACCAGAGGAGAACACTTTGGGCCGGAGCAGCACGTGGGGGGTGCCCCGAGGGGGGCACAACCCAGCAGGGCGTGCCTGGGCCCCCAGGCACGCCCCTGTGGGTTGTGCCCACCTCGATGGTCTCCCGCACCCCCTCTTTGCCCTATAAATTCCCAAATATTCCAAAAACCCTCAAAGAAAACCATAGATCAGAAGTTCCGCCGTCGCAAGCCTCTGTACCCACCAAAAATCGGGAGTCTGTTCCAGCAACCTGCCGGACGTGGAGATCATCACCGGTGGCCATCTTCATCATCTCGGCGGCCACCACGATGAGGAGGGAGTAGTCCACTTTTGGAGCTAAGGGTTTGTACTAGTAGCTATGTGTTTAATCTCTCTCACGCGCGCGATCTTGAGATGTCATGATCTTGATGTATCACGGGCTTTGTTAACATAGATGGATCATATGATGTTTCTCCCTCTCTACACTTGTTTGTGATGAATTGAGTCTTTACCCTTTGAAGTTTTGTCTTGTCGGATTGAATGTTCAGATCTGAGAACACATGACATATGTCTTGTATATAAATACCCGTGGTGACAATGGGGTATTATATTGATTCACTTGATATATGTTATGGCACTCAACTTGCGGATTCTCGGGGTGACTTTGGGGTAATCTATGCATAGGGGTTGATGCACATTTTTATTATCTTTTCTCCGATAGAAACTTTGGGGTCTCCTTGTAGTTTTGTGTGTGGATTGAGTATTATGAATCTGAAATTCTTTGATACATATCGTATAATTAACTCACGGGTACTCGCGGTGACAATGGGGTATGTAGGTGACATTAGAGTTGGTTGATATGTATCATATGATGTTATTTTGGTACGAACTCTTTATTAAATCGATTGGAATGCTTGCTGCTATTTTAGTACGAACTCTAGGATAGATTGATCGGAAAGAATAGCTTTGTGGTGGTTTCGTACCCTACAAACAATTTCTATCTTTTGTTCTCCGCTAATAGGAACTCGGGAGTGATTCTTTATTGCACTTTGAGGGATAATCATATGATCCACCTTGCTGTTTTTTATTGTTCACACTACAAAAACTCACATCTACCATCCATACTCCACTTTTATCACCATCTCTTCACCGAACTAGTGCACCTATACAATTTTCCATTGTATTGGGTGTGTTGGGGACACAAGAGATTACTTGTATTTGATTGCAGGCCGGTTGCTTGAGAGAGACTATCTTTATCCTACGATTCCCACGTATTGATAATCCTTAGTAGATATCACCTACTATTTACAGAACCATTGGTCTATGGTGAACTACTCACACATCATCGGAGGAGCACCAATGAGGATGATGAACCCCTCCGTGATCGTGTTCCCCTTCGGCAGAGTGCCGGAGTAGGGCTCTAGATTGGATCTCATGATTCTTGAACTTGCGGTGGCTGGAATTGTGTTTCAATCGCTCCCCTAGGTTTTCTGAAATATCTGAGTATTTATAGAGATGACAGGCGGTGGAGGAGACCTCCATCGGCCCCACCACACATTAGGGCGCACCAGGGGCCTCTTGTGCGCCCAAGTGGGTGGTGGGCCCCATGGGACTTCCATCTGGTGCTTTCTTGGCTCCCAAGTTGTCTTCTGGTCCCAAAAAAATATCCAAAAAGTTTCGCTGCGTTTGGACTGTGTTTGATATGGATATTCTGGGAAGTTAAAAAAACAAGCAAAAAAAACAGCAACTGGCGCTAGCACTATGTCAATAGATTAGTCCCAGTAAATGATATAAAGTTGCTATAAAATGAAGGTAAAACATCCAAGAATGATAATATAACAACATGGAATAATCAAAAAATATAGGTACGTTGGAGACGTATCACGCTATAAGATCAGCCACGATGACCCTGGTTATGTTCAGGGCGGGTGTCCTAGGAAGATGGTACCTGCCTAGGTGTTATGGTATGCTACTATAATACCACGGTTGAAACATTTGTCCAAAACAAAGAGCATGCCAAGTTGTTGCGATGGCACAAAGAAGACCGTAAGAAAGACAGGATGTTCAGAGGACCCGCTGATGGGCCGCAGTGGAGAAAAACAAAGAGAAAGTGGTCGGAGTTTGCAGATGAGGCAAGGAACTTATGGTTTGGCATAAGTACAGATGTCATGAATCCTTTTGGGGAGCAGAGCAGCAGTCATATCACCTAGCTTGTGACTCTATGTATCTATGACCTTCCTCCTTGGTTGTGTATGAAGCGGAAGTTCATTATGATGCCAGTGCTCATCCAAGTCCCTAAGCAACCCAACAATGACATTGATGTGTACCTAAGGTCATTAGATGAAGAACTTATACAGTTGTGGGATATAAAAGGTGTACACTTGTGGGATGAGCACAAACAGGAGAAATTTGACCTACGAGTGTTGCTGTTTGTAACCACCAGTGATTGGCCTGCACTTAGTAACCTTTCAGGACAGACAAACAAGGGATGCAATGCATGTACACACTGTTTAGATGAGACTGAAAGTATATATTTGGATAAATGTAAGAAGAATGTGTACCTGAGGCATCGTCAATTTCTTTCGATCAGGCATCTCTTAAGAAAGAAAGGCAAGCACTTCAAAGGTGAAGCAGATCACCAGAAGAAGTTTGGCCACCGTACTGGTGATCATATATTTGATATGGTCCAGGATTTAAAAGTAATATTTGGAAAGGGTCTCGGCGGACAATGTGTTCTGAATGACGCTAACGGACACACACCCAGGTGGAAGAAAAATCTATATTTGGGGAGCTACCCTATTGGAAAGTCCTAGAGGCCCTCTCTGCAATCAACGTGATGCACGTGACGAAGAATCTTTGCATGAACCTGCTAGGCTTCTTGAGCGTGTATGGGAAGGCAAAAGATACACTGGAGGCACGGGAGGACCAGTAACGTATGGACAAAAAAGACGGCATGCATCCAAAGCAGTATCAAGGTCGTGCCAGTTACGCTCTTCCCAAAGAAGAGAAGAAAATCTTTTTTGAATGCATGACCAGTATGAAGGTCTTGTCTGGCTTCTCATCGAATATAAAAGGAATAATAAATATAGTAGAGAAAACAATTCCAAAATCTAAAGTCCCATGACTACCACGTGATTAGGACGGAATTACTTCCAGTTGCATTGATTTGGCTTCTACAGAAAAATGTTCGATTAGACATTGTAAAGCTATGTGCATTCCTCAATGCAATTTCTCAGAAGGTAATCGATAAAGATATCCTATCAAGGTTGCAGAATGATTTGTTCCAATGTCTTGTCAGTTTTGAGTTGGTGTTCCCACCATCCTTCTTCAATATTATGATGCACATCCTAGTTCACCTAGTCGAAGAGATTACCATTCTGGGTCTTGTATTTCTACAGAATATGTTCCCCTTTGAGAGGTTCATGGGAGTCTTAAAAAAGTATGTTCATAACCATGCTACTCAGAAGGAAGCATCTCCAAGGACCATGAAACAAAGGAGGTTATTGAGTTTTGTGTTGACTTTATTCCTGACTTAAGACGATTAGTGTTCCTCAATCACGGCATCACTAGGAAAGAATTTAGTAATAAGTATGGACGGGCATTGTTTCACTCTAGCACACTACAAAGTTCTACAAGATTCCACCTTGGTGGCTCCCTATATCGAGGAACACATGGATATTGTACGCTCCAATAAACCGGAGCAGTCCGACCCCTAGATTAAACGTACACACATATCAACTTTCGGCGGTTGGTTGCAAACACATCTCATGAATAATACCATTGTTGGAGATGAGTTGTACTTGTTGGCCAAGTCACCATCTTCGACTATAATGAATTTTAAAGGGTACGAGATAAATGAGAATGTATTTTACACGATCACGCAACATAAAAAGAGCACCAACCAGAACAGTGATGTCCGATTTGATGCAACAAACAACAATAGGACAAAGGCCACATATTATGGCTACATAGAGGAGATATGTGAACTTGACTATGGACCTTCTTTTAAGGTCTTTTGTTTTGGTGCAAATGGATCAATCTGACAGGAGGCGGGGTAAAGGAAGACACGCAGTACAGAACCATTCGTCCTAACCAATGATGTGGGGCAGGTTTTCGTATTATTCTGCATGTAAGCTCGTAATGCTTAAACCAAGAGCCTTTCCAAAGGTACTAAGAAGTCTCGTTTAAGAAAAAAAAGAAGGTACTAACAAGTCAATAACTTGGTTGCGAAGCTAGCTGATTTGTTAACATGCACCATGCTTGAGAACAGACTCCACCTTAACATGCAGCATAAATGCTACGCACATCAACTTATATTTTACTACCAAATAATAATCAAATATAATAAATTTTAAGTATTTTAATATCCAGTTCTCATACTATTAATTCAAATACTAATATTAAACACAACCAAATCTCATTGAAATAATTCCAATCAATTTCCATATCACCGTGCCGGGCAGCACATCTAGTTGTTTTAATAGATGGAACATAAAATTTGGCATGCCCCTCGTCTGAGGGCAGGAAAATAAACTTAAGCATACAAAAATTGCGTGTACAAGTTATACGTCCGTGCTTACGTCTAGCACTCCAACCATTTCCTAGGAACTAGTCAAAGTTGCTGTAAGAATATCCCCTAGGCAAAGCAATATAAAACTAACAAACGAAATACCTACAAGAAAGTTTCCATATTATTCTGTATGTAAGCTCGTAATGCTTAAAACCAAGAGCCATTCCAAATGTACTAAGAAGTCAATAACTTCTTTGCGAAGCTAACTCGCTTGTTAAAAGGAAAAACTGAAGTTACCAGTCAACAGTTTGCTTGGTTGGTCAATAACTTGTGGCATTGGTTGTTTCCTTGTACTTTTCAAAGGTACATTAAGAAATTTCTCTATGATATTGCTGCCAGGCCGCTGGTGGCCAAGTTTGAAACTTAACCTCAACTTTGCTTGCAGGATTATTATTCCCGGTGGAGAAGGCTAGACAATTCAAAAAGAAAAAAGTTAGGCACATTAATGGCGCTTGGGTTGTTCTTTTTTTGCGCTTGGGTTGTTCGGCTAATGAATATTATTATATGGTTCGATCTAACGGGCCCTTTTTTTAAGGGAAGGCAAGGCTGTCACGTAACGCGTGACTTGCTAGGAGGGGAACAATTCAATACGAAATCGGTGAAATGGACTGGAAACTTTGAAAATCATGCGCATGGAACAGTTTAGCCTGATCTATATATATACATGAAGTTTGAGCTACGATAGCGGACAGCCAGCAGGGCTGTGCTTTGCTCCTCTATAGTTTTGGTGGAGGCGTGGGGCGCCTGGGCAACTCTCGCCTTAGCCCGTAAGGAAAGAGTGTGGAGGGATATGCAGCGGTCCTCGAAGCCTAAGCACCCCCTTGCCGCGTCGCTAACCTCAACGCATCCGTGACAGTCATTTATTTCCCGATGAGTCATCTATCGTTCTCGCTACAACACTACAGCCACACCCAGAAGATTCACAGTTGGGTAAACAAATGGGAAAGAACAACAAGGCACAACAATGCCAAGACGAAGGCAAACGGCGTGGAAACAAACCGCTGCCCGACGAAGCGGTGCGCCTTTCAAGCTCTTCATGCCGACGCGGCAACTTTCATGTCGCTCCCACTGCGCGCGCGGTGTTTTCTTGTCTCTCTTCATACCAACTACTTAGTGTTGCCGGAGAATCCATTATATAAAGAGGTCTAACATTTTCTCAACTAATTGTACGGGACTAAACATTTACACCACATCTTGTAATTCTTTCGTGACCCTTTTTTAGATTTCAGAAATCCTATATACCTAAATAGTTGATCATCACTATCTCAATTCTCTCAACATCCACACATATCACCTCACCACACATGCCCGGTCCCATCATCATCATTGTCCCACTAATTATTTCTCTTAATATGCATGGCATTTATATTGTCTCTCGACATGCACACATATCAACTGTTCACAGATGCCACCTCATCAATCACACTAATTATATCTCTCTCAATATGCATGAAAATACTACATGTATGCTACATATATTCACAACTATATAACTCAAGTAGTACACTGTATCATGACTATTTATAAAACTAAAATTCATCAAAAAATAATGCAAGGTCTCCGCAACAATGCGCGGGGTATCAGTTAGATTTACCTCAGTCTAGCCCATTATTTTTAACAATGCCCAACCAGATCTCAAATACCCATTTAGAGATTTGTCTTTTCTCACTACTTGTTTAATATACCAATGTTTCATCAGAGGCTATTAAGTTGGACTTCTGCCTAGGGCTTTAACTTATGTCCGTCCACAACTTCACAATGAGCTATGCCTTCAATTGCAAGTTTTGTGAGAACAAGTTTCACTCAAAATCATAATCGATACCTGGCTGCTAGTAACCTACCCTGTGGTTCGAAGCATATACACTGTACTCCCTGTTCTCTCATGAACTTACTAGAGATCACCCAAGTCTCATAGACTGCGGTATTTAACAGTTGGGGTTCATATAGGTGTGTTATTTCATGACTGCTCTGTTGGACATCACCTTTGCTAATCATAGCCAATAGAATCACATTAAGGCATGGTTGCAAACTTGTCTTATAGCTCACAGCCTTACAACTCTAAGGGTTTTGTATCTTCACCAAGAGAGGGTTACGTCTTACTCTCCTTTGTTAGCCAATAGCTTGTTCTTCGCAGGTCCTAATTCACGGATCTTTGATCACGAAGTTTTTGTTATTACTATAGTGTAACATCTATGGGCCTCATACCAATCTCCAACGATGTGGTATCTATCACATTCGTGATAGTCGATTTGTGAAGGCATCTGGCAGGTTTTTGTCTGTTGGAATATAAGTAACAATTATTACTCCAGAGTTTCTCAACTTCCTGATAGACTTCAAACGTAGCTTCACACGTCTTGAGGACTTCACATTATCTTTAGAATTGTTCGCCTTAGCAGTTACCGTTTGGTTATCACAATTCATAAGAATAGCCGATACATGTTTGTCAACCACAGGCAAGTCCATCAAGGTCTCACACACCCATTCTGCCTCGGCAGTTTCTACCTCCAAAGCAGTAAGTTCTCCTACCAAGGTTGACCCTAACAATATGGTCTTCTTACAAGTCCTCCATGACACTGTGCCACATCCATGAGTATTTACATACCCACTTGTGGCGTAGAGCACATCAACGTTAGAAATCCAGTTTGAACCACTATATCCTTCGAGCACAACAGGGTGCCATGAATTGTGAATTCCATAACTCATAGTACCTATCAGATAGCACAAGACCATTTCAGGTGCATGACAATGGTCATCACTCAAGACCATTTCAAAACAAAAGAGATATCTAGCCTTGCTGCACTAGCTAATTACACGAGTGAATCGATAATTTGAGAGTATCTTAATTGGTCTCTCATTTCTTCCTTGTTCTTTCTGAGTGTCACTTGGGATCATAAGATATTGGAGATGACTTTCTATCCATAAAGACGAGCCAGTCCAAAAACTTCTCAACATAATGGGATTGCTTTAGAGTAATATCACTCTCATCCTTAATCAATTTGATGTTTAGAATCACATCAGCTTCTCCAGATCTTTCATTTCAAAGCATTTTCATAGAAAAGACATGACCTCACTGGTCAGTTCAATGTTTGTACAAAAGATCAGCATGCCATCCACATACAAACATAATATAACACCATCGCCCCACCATGGCTATTGTACATAGCTATGATACGTCTCCAACGTATCTATAATTTTTGATTGTTTCATGCTATTATATTACCAATCTTAGATACTTTTTATAAAATTTCGTAAAATTTTTGGGGACTAACTTATTAACCCAGTGCCTAGTGTTGGGGAACGTTGCATGGAAAACAATTGTTTTTCTACGCACACGCAAGATCTATCCATGGAGATGTATAGCTACGAGAGGTGTAGACCATCTACATACCCTTGTACATCGCTATGCAGAAGAGTTTATCAATATGGTTGATATAGTCATACACCTTCACGATCCATTCTGATCAACCTCCGAACGTACGACACGTCCGCGTACAACACACGTTCAACTCGATGACGTCCTCTCCTTCTTCATCCAGCAAGATGGGTGAAGTAGTACGTGAGTTCCAGCAGCACGATGGTGCGGTGACGGTGGTGGTGAAACTATTTCCGCAGGGCTTCGCCAAACACAAGGGATTTATAGAGGACGAGCAACTAGAGGCAGGGGGCGCTGGCACACGGCTTGGGGATTCGTGGTGTGTGGTGCCCCTCCCCTCCTCTCATATATATATAGGTAGAGGAGGGAGGAAAGGCATCCCTAGGCGTGCCCCAAGGGGGCCGACAACTACCCTAGGGAACCTGCCTTAGGCGCGCCCCTTTCCTTCCTAAGGGGTGGAGGAGAAGGCAGGAGGGGGCCGGCAGCTGCCACTAGGGCGCCTTCCTTAGGCGCCCCCCTTTCCTTCCGTAGGGCCGAAGGCCATGAGGTGGGGCGTGCCAGCCCCTTTTGGGCTGGTGTGCTCTCCCTCATTGCCCCTTTTGGCCCAAGCCCCGTGGCTTCCCAGAACTCCTTCAGGTGATCCAATAATTATCCAGTGCATTCCGAAACTCTTCTGGAGACCAAATACTATCATCGTATATATCAATCTTTACCTCCAGACCATTCCAGAGCTCCTCGTCATGTCCGTGATCTCATTTGGGACTCTGAACAACATTCGCTCACCAACATACATAACTCATTTAGTATTATATCGTCAACGAACGTTAAGCATGCGAACCCTACGGATTCGAGAATGATGTAGACATGACCAAGATGCTTCTCCGGTCAATAACCAATAGCGGGACCTAGATGTCCATATTGCTTCCTACATATTCTATGAAGAACTTTATCGGTCGAACCTTTATGACAACATATGTAATTCCCTTTGTTAGTTGCCCGAGATTTGACCATCCGTATCTCCATACCTAGTTCAATCTCATCACCGGCAAGTCTATATACTCTTTTCGTAATACATCAGTTTGTAACTACCTCTTTAGTCATTTTTCTAGCAAACTTCTTGTGATGCTGTATTACCGAGAGGGTTGATACGTCTCCAACATATCTATAATTTTTTATTGTTCCATGCTATTATATTATCTGTTTTGGATGTTTAATGGGCTTTACTATGCACTTCTACATTATTTTTAGGACTAACCTATTAACTAGAGGCCCAGTGCAAATTGCTGGTTTTTGCCTATTTCAGTGTTTTGCAGAAAAGGAATATCAAACAGAGTCCAAACACTAGTAGAAAAGGGGCCAATGGTCCAGGCCGGTCAAGCCCATTAGTCCCGGTTCAATCCAGAACCGGGACCAATGGGGGCATTGGACCCGGTTCGTGAGCCCCGGGGGCCGGCCGGGCAACGTGGGCCATTGGTCCTGGTTCGTCTGGACCTATTGGTCCCGGTTGGTGGGACGAACCGGGACCAATGGCCCTCTCTCCTGGCCCAACACCATTGGTCCCGGTTCGTGGCTCGAACCGGGACCAAAGGCTTCCCTTTAGTCCTGGTTCATGCCACCAACCGGGACTAAAAGGTTGGTCCTTGTTGCGGCCAGAGTTTAGTCCACCTCGCCAACCGAAGGGGAATCAGACCGGTTTATAAGCCCCTCCCTCTCTGCCTTATTGAGCTCCTCTGATAATGAAAATAGATGCCCTTATATAGGAAATTTAGCCTAAATTCATACGAATTTCTCTTGAAATTTGTTATGAATTTAAGTTGAATTTCCTCTATAAGTGCATCTATGCTCATTTTTGAGTAGTTTTTTATATTTTTTTTTTCTTTTCTGCTATATTTATTTTTTTCTTTTTATTTCTGAGTTGTAATAAGTCATTAAAAATAAGCATCTATGCTCATTTTTTAGTAAAGTTAATCATAACTATTTTTTCTTCTATTTATTTTTGAATTGTAATAAGTCATTAAAAATAAGCATCTATGCTCATTTTTTAGTAAAGTTAATCACAACTATTTTTGTCTTTTTATTTCTGAGTTGTAATAAGCTATTAAAAATAAGCATATATGCTCCTTTTTAACTATAGTTAATCACAAGTATTTTTTGCTTCTATTCATTTCTGAGTAGTTTTCTATATAGTTTTTTTTCTTTTCTGCTATATTTATTTTTTTCTTTTTATTTCTGAGTTGTAATAAGTCATTAAAAATAAGCATCTATGCTCATTTTTTAGTACAGTTAATCACAACTATTTTTTGCTTCTATTCATTTCTAAGTAGTTTTCTATATAGTCTTTTTTCTATTCTGCTATATTTATTTATTTCTTTTTATTTCTGAGTTGTAATAAGTCATTAAAAATAAGCATCTATGCTCATTTTTTAGTAAAGTTAATGACAACTATTTTTTCTTCTATTCATTTCTGAGTAGTTTTTTATATAGTTTTTTTTTCTTTTCTGCTATATTTATTTTTTAATTTTTATTTCTGAGTTGTAATAAGTCATTAAAAATAAGCATCTATGCGCATTTTTTAGTATAGTTAATCACAACTATTAAAAATAAGTCATTAAAAATAAAAAAGAGGCGCAATGCTCGTTAATTTGCTTCAGGCCTTTCGGAATAGTGTCAACTGCACTTCACATAGCTCTGTGCAGTCTACCGTATTCCTCAAGGCTTGAAGCTAACCAACCTGCAGGAGCATTGAGCCTCTTCGTCATCGTCTCTGCACTCAGGGCTTATAAACAGCTGCGAGTGCCTCTCGCTTGGCGAGGTGGGACTAAAAAAACAGCTGCAGGAAGAATCAACAAAAAAACAGCTGCAGAAAATAAAATAGTAGTTAGACGGGTCCATTGTTACCGGGTTATTGGTACCAACCGGTACCAATGCCACTCTTTGGTCCCGGTTCATGGCACCAACCGGGACCAATGCCGCTCTTTAGTCCCGGTTGGACCCACCAACCGGGACCAAAGGTCTTCGTTTCCCGCCCTTTGGGCTGCTGAAAAGAGGCCTGAGGGAGTCCTGGACTAGGGGGTGTCCGGATAGCCGGACTATAATCGTCGGCCGGACTCCAAGACTATGAAGATACAAGATTGAAGACTTCGTCCCGTGTCCGGATGGGACTTTCCTTGGCGTGGAAGGCAAGCTTGGCAATACGGATATGTAGATCTCCTACCATTGTAACCGACTCTGTGTAACCCTAGCCCTCTCCGGTGTCTATATAAACCGGACGGTTTTAGTCCGTAGGACGAACAACCATTACAACAATCATACCATAGGCTAGCTTCTAGGGTTTAGCCTCCTTGATCTCGTGGTAGATCCACTCTTGTACTACCCATATCATCAATATCAATCAAGCAGGAGTAGGGTTTTACCTCCATCGAGAGGGCCCGAACCTGGGTAAAAACATCGTGTCCCTTGTCTCCTGTTACCATCCGCCTAGACGCACAGTTCGGGACCCCCTACCCGAGATCCAGTTTTGACACCGACATTGGTGCTTTCATTGAGAGTTCCTCTGTGTAGTCACCAATAGGCTTGATGGCTCCTTCAATCGTCAACAAGCACGCAGTCCAGGGTGAGACTTTTCTCCCCGGACAGATCTTCGTGTTCGGCGGCTTTGCACTGCGGGCCAATTCGCTTGGCCATCTTGAGCAGATCGAAAGCTACGACCCTGGCCGTCAGGTCAGATTTGGAAGCCTAAACTTCACGGCCGACATCCGCGGAGACTTGATCTTCGATGTATTCGAGCCACAGCCGAGAGGGCCGCACTGTCACGATGGGCATGATTTAGCTCTGCCGCCGGACAATGACTTGGAGGCCGCACATGAGTCTGCTCCGACATCTAGTTCGGAGCCGACCGCGCAGGTCGAGGACAGGTGGCTGGACACCGCCTCGGGAGCTGCAATCTCTACGGTGATGGAGCCGAATACTGACCTTGTCCCTTGTAAAGCTCGTGACTCTGAGGTGCCGGACTCCTCGCCGGACTCCGAACCTCCTGCGCCCCTACCAATCGAATCCGATTGGGCGCCGATCATGGAGTTCACCGCCGCGGACATCTTTCATTACTCACCCTTTGGCGACATCTTGAATTCGCTAAAGTATCTCCCGTTATCAGGAAAGCCCTGGCCGGACTGCGGTCAGGACGGTTGGGATGCGGACGATGAAGAAATTCAAAACCCACCCACCACCCACTTTGTAGCCATTGTCGATGATCTAACCGACATGCTAGATTACGGCTCCGAAGACATCGACGGTATGGACGACGATGCCGGATACGACCAAGAACCAGCGCCTACGGGGCACTGGAAGACCACCTCATCATACGACATATACATGGTGGACATCCCAAAGGATGGGAACGGCGAAGAAGCAGCGGAGGCAGATTCCCCTAAGAAACAGCCCAAGCGCCGACGTCAACGGCGCCGCTCTAAATCCCGCCACAGCAAGAATGGAGATTCCGGCACCGGAGATAATAACACTCCAGAAAATGCCGAAGACAACCCCCTCCAGCAAGATTCAGCGCAGGAGGACGGAGATGCCAGCCCTCACAAGAGAGCGGCAGACGAAGAGGTCGAGGATGATAATTACATGCCTCCCTCCGGAGACGAGGCAAGCCTCAATGACGACGAATTTGTCGTGCCTGAGGATCCCGTCGAACAAGAGCGTTTTAAATGCAGGCTTATGGCCACGACAAATAGCCTAAAGAAAAAGTAGCAACAGCTTCAAGCTGATCAAGATTTGCTAGCCGACAGATGGACTGAAGTCCTTGCGGCCGAAGAGTATGAACTCGAACGCCCCTCCAAAAGCTACCCAAAACGAAAGTTGCTCCCCCAATTAGAGGAGGAGTATAAACCCTCATCACCGGTGCACAATACGGCAGACCGACCACCTCGTGGCTGTGACAGAGAGGCATCTAGGCCCTCCACCAGAACCGTACCCCATATTGGAGGACAAGCCACGGGGGAATGCGCCGGACTTGCGAGACATATTGGAGGACAAGGCAAGACAATCAAGATCGATCTACGGATCATGTGGGCGCCCCATAATGCGCGACGACTACCGTCGTGCCGGATACAACAACTCCGGTCGGGCCGAACACGGTAGACAAAGCTCTCTCGAGCTACGTCGTGATATTGCCCAATATAGAGGCGCCGCACACCCACTATGCTTCACAGATGAAGTAATGGATCGTCAAATCCCCGAAGGATTTAAACCCGTAAACATTGAACCCTATGATGGCACAATAGACCCCGCGGTTTGGATCGAAGACTATCTCCTTCATATCCATATAGCCCGGGTGATGATCTCCACGCCATCAAATATCTCCCACTCAAGCTTAAAGGACCAGCTCGGCATTGGCTTAACAGCTTGCCAGCAGAGTCAATTGGGTGTTGGGAGGACCTGGAAGCCGCATTCCTCGACAACTTCCAGGGCACATATGTGCGACCACCAGACGCCGATGACCTAAGCCACATAATTCAGTAGCCAGACGAGTCGGCCAGACAGTTCTGGACACGGTTCCTAACAAAGAAAAATCAAATCGTCGACTGTCCGGATGCAGAGGCCCTCGCAGCCTTCAAATATAACATCCGCGACGAGTGGCTGGCCCGGCACCTAGGACAGGAAAAGCCGAAATCCATGGCAGCCCTCACATCACTCATGACCCGCTTCTGTGCGGGGGAGGACAGCTGGCTAGCCCGCAGTAACAACCTCAGAAAAAATTCTGGCAGTCCGGATACCAAGGACCGCAACGGCAGGTGACGTCGAAACAAAAACAAACGCCGCGTTAACGGCGATAACACTGAGGATACGGAAGTCAACGCCGGATTCAGAGGCTCTAAACCCGGTCAGCGGAAGAAGCCATTCAAAAGAACCACTCCAGGTTCGTCCAATTTGGACCGAATACTCGACCACTCTTGCCAGATACATGGCACCCCTGAAAAGCCAGCTAATCACACTAACAGGGATTGTTGGGTATTCAAGCAGGCAGGCAAGTTAATTGCCGAAAGCAGCGACAAGGGTTTGCATAGCGATGACGAGGAAGAGACCCGGCCGGTGAACAGTAGAGGACAGAAGGGTTTCCCCCCACAAGTGCGGACGGTAAACATGATATACACAACCCATATACCAAAGAGGGAGCGGAAGCATGCAGTTAGGGATGTATATGCGATGGAGCCAGTCGCCCTGAAGTTCAATCCATGGTCCTCTTGCCCGATCACTTTTGATCGAAGGGACCACCCCGCCAGTATCTGCCATGGCGGATTCGCCGCATTGGTTTTAGACCCAATCGTCGATGGATTTCACCTCACCAGAGTCCTGATGGATGGCGGCAGCAGCCTGAACCTGCTTTATCAGGACACAGTGTGCAAGATGGGCATAGACCCCTCAAGGATTAAACCTACAAAGACGACCTTCAAGGGCGTCATACCAGGTGTAGAGGCCAATTGTACAGGCTCGGTTACACTGGAAGTGATCTTCAGATCCCCGGATAACTTCTGAAGCAAGGAGTTAATCTTCGATATAGTCTCGTTCCGTAGCGGCTATCATGCTCTGCTCAGACGGACCGAGTTTGCAAAGTTCAACACGGTGCCGCATTATGCATACCTCAAGCTCAAGATGCCAGGCCCTCGAGGAGTCATCACAGTCAACGGAAACACGGAACGCTCCCTCCGAACGGAGGAACATACAACAGCTCTTGCGGCAGAAGTACAGAGCAGCCTCTTAAGGCAATTCTCAAGTCCGGCCGTTAAGCGACCGGACATGACCAAGCGCGCCCGGAGCAACATACATCAAGACCACCTGGCACATTCCGAGCACGCGTAGCAATGCGGCCCCAACCCCAACCCTTGCATGATTACAAGACTAGTCCTTCGCATACATCATTACGCTCTGGAGATTCCATGGGCATAGGGGGAGGGGCACGACCACAACAGGCCCAGAGTGCGGCTCAACCACACCAGGGGCTCCCAAGTGTGTCGCATTTTTTCTTTTTTATTTTTCTTACCCACAGGACTCCGTTCACCAGAGGCCCTGTCCGGCAGCAGACCTGCCGAACTAACGATGCAACAGCTAGGGAAGGAGAAAGGCTACGACGAACACTCAGGTGGTCTCCATTACGAGCATTAAATCTGTTTAATACACCATTGCACAGCCTACCCCTGGAGGGGGACATGTTTAAATAGTCCAATCCCTTTCTTACCGCACTATTTGTATCGCTCCGCATTCATGGCAGTATTTTTGAATAAACAATGCATCGCTTTTCGCTTATAGCTGCGTTTCTTTTTTTCTTATATACATATGTTCATTTACGACATCCTGCATCCGTACACTTTGGTACGGCCGAATACACCAGGGGCTTAAGTTCCCCGCATTATGGTGTGATAAGTCCGAACACTTTCCCAACTGCGGCACCCCGAACTTATAGCATTATATGCATCGGCTCCGAATAATGTCTTGGGTCAATAGTTGGGTTTGCCCGGCTCCCATGTTTTGGTACTTTACGTTCCGTTTTATCGGCTAAGGTAGCACTGGGAGAACCACTATGATTGCGCCCCGGTTGAGCTGGGCGAGCGCCTCAGTGGAGAAAGGTAAAACTGACCGTCATGATAAGGCGAGAGCTGGTCGCTGTTCGAGAGGTATTTTCGAGTCCCTAAAGACTTATGCCGCTTAGAGCGAGGAACCGGATGTGTCCGGCCCAGGCGTGGATAGCACCCCGAACTCGGTCTTCCGAATACTAGGCGCTTCGCCAAAATTTAAAATTATAGAATTCTATGGCTAAGTGAGAGTGTTCAAGCATTATAAGTCTGGTTGCCTTGTTCGTCGTGTTGAGCGCCTCCTTAGATGGACCCAAAAATGGGAACAAGAGCGCTCAAGTTTATACCGAACACTCCAGCACTCGTGGCATGGGGGCTGAAGCCGACGACTTGCCATCTCTCAGATTTTATAAACGGCCGCACAGAAGGTAATATTTTAAATTAATAAGCGTTGCTTAACGCATATGAACAAAGTTTTCAGCGCACAGGATAACACATTGCGGGTCTACTCAAATATTACATCTTTGGAGCACTCATCCGCATTCTTGCGGGCACCCTTCAGGACACTCTTATAGTACATTTCGGGCGTGCGATACTCCTTGCCCACCGGCGGCACATCCGTTAGAAGCTTCTCAGCATCCAGCCTGCCCCAGTGCACTTTTGCACGGGCAAGGGCCCGACGGGCACCTTCAATGCAGGCAGAGCGCTTGACGACTTCCACCCAGGGACATGCATCCACCAGCTGCCGCACCAGGCCGAAGTAGCTCCCAGGCAAGGCCTCCTCAGGCCATAGCCAAACTATGAGGCCCTTCATGGCCTGTTCGGCTACCTTGTGGAGCTCGACCAGCTGCTTTAGTTGGTCGCTAAGGGGCGCCGGATGTCCGGCCTCAGCATACTGAGACCAGAAGACCTTCTCCGTCGAGCTCCCCTCCTCGGCCCGGTAGAATGCGTCAGCATCGCACACGCTGCGAGGCAGATCTTCAAACGCTCCTGGAGAGCTCCGAATTCGGGTAAGTGACAGGTAATTCACTTTCACATGCTTGCTCTGCATGAAAAAAGCCTTACCCGCTGCTATTTTCTTCAAATCTTCGACCTCCTGGAAGGCCTTGTGGGCTTCGGCCTTAGCGGCTTTTGCGCCCTCAAGGGACGATGCAAGCTCGGACTCTCGAGTCCTTGAGTCGCGCTCCAAACCCTCATGTTTTTCCATGAGAGCCTGGAGCTCTTGCTGCACCTCCGCCACCCTCGCCTCCTGCTTCGTGGCCCCTGGAGTACCCACGTTATCCTTGTTATTTTTCTTGCAACCAAAATCCTTTTCTGTAAGGCACAAATTCAATATGGTGTTTCTCACCTTCCTTGTCCCCGAGCTGCTTCTTGGCACGACCGAGCTCACTCTCGGACCGCTCGAGGTTCTGCTTCAAAGCACCGACCTCCGCAGTCAGTGTGGCGGAGGTCAGCAGCGCAACCTGCAATCCCATATTGACATAATTTTTAGACCTCTTGCGTATATCTTTTTAGATCCTCAGTCCGGCTTTTCTTTCCGAACACCAAACCGAGCATCAGGGGCTACTATCTATGCGGTATTACATTACATATTTTAAATTTCTTACCTCAAAGCCGGTTAGAAGGCTGCTGCAGGCTTCGGTCAGCCCGCTCTTGGCGAGCTGAACCTTCTAAATCACCGCACTCATTATAGTGCGGTGTTCTTCCTCGATGGAAGCGCCGTTGAGCGCCTCCAACAAGTTGTCCGGCGCCTCCGGTTGGACGGAGGATGCCGGTTCCACGGTCTTGCCCTTCTTATGAAGGGGCCACCTGCCGGACTCCAGAACCACTACTGGTTCCGGTGCGTAGTCCGGTGCAAAGTTCGGGAGGCTGCCTTGCAGCGCCTCCGGAGCCTCCTCCCGATGGGTCCCCTCTGGGATCCCACCTCGGCATCGTCAGCGCCACGGGGAGTTGAGGCGGTCGGAAGGGAATCCACATCCGACGGAGCCAAGGACCCGCTCGATGAAGCGGGAAGATCATCCTCGGCCGGACTATAGGTAGTATGCGGCATTAGAAGGACACTACGTGGCACAAAGAGAAATTATAAATCATTCAGGCATCCGGATACTTACGATCTTGCCGGGGGCTTGGCCCTTGAGGGCCACTCCCCGTCGCCGTCGCCGGCGTTGGCGGAGCAGTCCGGAGGAAGGGTCCTTCCCTTCTTGGACCCTTCGGCCTCCCCCGTTGGGGAAGCCTTCCTTTTCTTCTCTCCCCCTCTTGGGGAGAGTCCTCTTTCTCCTCCTCGTCTTCGGGAGAGGAGTCCGCCTCGAAGCCATCGGACGACGAGTCCGATACCACCTGGCGCCGGGATCTTCTTCGGGTTCTCGTGGCCTTCTTCTTGGCCTTCTTCTCCGGCACCACATATAGTGCCGGGACTAGCAGCCCCGTTAAACGGGTATCTGCTGGGTCTTCGGGGAGGGGAGCCGGACAGTTAACCTGTCCGGACGTCCTCTGCCAGTCCTGTTAAAGGCATTGGGAATTTTAAATCCCGCATAGAGTCAAACTATGAAAGAAATGAATGTCCCGTAAAGGATAACATATCTTACCGCGCCGGCTGGGCGTTGCCTGCTGAATCCGCGATCTTCAGTCACGGATGCAGGGGCTTCTCCGCCCTTGAACAGCACCCTCCAGGCAGCTTCGTACGTTGTGTCGAAGAGCCCACTAAGGGTCCGGTGCTGTGCCGGATCAAACTCCCATAAATTGAAAGCCCGTTGTTGGTAGGGGAGAATCCGGCGGACGAGCATGACCTGGATCACGTTGACAAGCTTAAGCTTCTTGTTCACCAGGGTCTGGAGACAGGACTGGAGTCCGGTCAGCTCCTCCGAACTACCCCATAGCAATCCCTTCTCTTTCCAGGAGGTGAGCTGCATGGGGTTACCAGATCTGAACTCGGGGGCCGCTGCCCATTTAGGGTCACGCGGCTCAGTGATGTAGAACCACCCCGATTGCCTCCCTTTGATGGTTTCCACGAAGGCGCCCTCGAGCCAAGTGACGTTGGGCATTTTTCCCACCATGGCGCCTCCGCACTCCGCTTGGTTGCCCTTCACCACCTTCGGCTTGACATTGAAGGTCTTTAGCCACAAGCCGAAGTGGGGCCGGATGCAGAGGAAGGCCTCGCACACGACGATAAACGCCGAGATGTTGAGGATGAAGTTTGGCGCCAGATCGTGGAAGTCCAGGCCGTAGTATTACATGAGCCCCCGGACGAAGGGATGAAGTGGGAAGCCCAGTCCGCGGAGGAAGTGGGGAAGAAATACGACCCTCTCATGGGGCCTGGGGGTGGGGATGAGCTGCCCCTTGTCGGGCAGCCGGTGCGCGATGTCGCTGGACAAGTATCCGGCGCCGCGCAGTTTTTCGATGTGCCCCTCCGTAACGGAGGAGGCCATCCACTTGCCACCCGCTCCGGACATGGCTGCAGAAGGTTGAGGCGAGTTGTGCGGACTTGGGCGCTGGAGCTCGAGTGCACGGAGATGGATATGCAAAGTAGGAAGAAGGCGTAGGTAAAAAGGGTGGATCCTTATCCCCTTATATATGGGCGGACGAAGACTATGCGTCCCCACCAGCCTGGTAAAACTGGCCTGTCTCCCAAGCGCCGCAATCAGTGGCGCGGTTGGGTTACCCACGTCTATATTGATGGGAATCCCGGAATAAGGGGAACACGATCTCTGCTTCGACAAGATGTGCCAAGGAAACCGCTTCGCTAAATGCGCTGAGGTGGTATAGTAAAACGATTCAAGTAAAGGCTTGGTAGTGGTGTGACGTCACGCCACAAAATACGTCAGCAGATCGAACTTGTGTACATAATATTCTCTCTACGGTGGTATGTGGAATTTATTTTGCAGATCCGGACACTATCCTGGTGTTCAAAATCTTCTATGATTATTCGGAGGAGGAACCTGCCTTGCAATGCCGAACAATATGCGCGCCGGACTCATCGTCATTGAAGCCTGGTTCAGGGGCTACTGAGGGAGTCCTGGACTAGGGGGTGTCCGGATAGCCGGACTATCATCATCGGCCGGACTCCAAGACTATGAAGATACAAGATTGAAGACTTCGTCCCGTGTCCGGATGGGACTTTCCTTGGCGTGGAAGGCAAGCTTGGCAATACGGATATGTAGATCTCCTACCATTGTAACCGACTCTGTGTAACCCTAGCCCTCTCGGGTGTCTATATAAACCGGAGGGTTTTAGTCCGTAGGATGAACAACCATTACAACAATCATACCATAGGCTAGCTTCTAGGGTTTAGCCTCCTTGATCTCGTGGTAGATCCACTCTTGTACTACCCATATCATCAATATCAATCAAGCAGGAGTAGGGTTTTACCTCCGTCGAGAGGGCCCGAACCTGGGTAAAAACATCGTGTCCCTTGTCTCCTGTTACCATCCGCCTAGACGCACAGTTTGGGACCCCCTACCCGAGATCCGCCAGTTTTGACACCGACAAGGCCTTTGGTCCCGGTTGGTGGCAACAACCGGGCCTAAGGTGGCATTAGTCCCGGTTTGTGCCACGAACAGGGACCAAAGCCTTTGCTATATATACAGCACTTAGCGCGACTTCCATCTCTCCTGCTCCACTCCCGTCGCCGTGCATCTCCCTGCCGCCACCTCGGCCCCGCCCCGACGCCGTCGCCGCCCCACCCCGACGCCGTCGCCACCCCGCCCTGCCCCGCCACGCCCCGACGCCGTCGCCGCCCCGCCCAGCCCCGCCACGCGCGCCGTCGCCGCCCGCACGCCCCGCCCAGCCCGCCCGCGCCGCCCCGATCGACGTTGCCGCCCCGGCTCGCGCCACCTCGACGCCGTCGCCGTCGCCGGCCGTACGTGAGCATTTTTTTATTTTTGTTAGATTTTTTTTAGATTTTTTTTGTAGTTCATAGATTTTTTTTGTTAGGTTTGATGTGTAGTAATTTAGATATGTAGTTCATAGATTTTTTTTGTTAGATTAGATTTTTTTTGTTAGATTACATGTGTAGTAATTAATTTGTTCATATTATTTTTTGTTAGATTAATTAGATTTTTTTGTTAGATTAGATGTGTAGTAATTAATTTGTTCATATTATGTTAGATTTTTTTTCTGTTAATAGATTTTTTTGGTGATATTATTATTGAATATGCATGTTTGGTGATAATATTGTTAATAGATTTTTTTGGTGATATTTAGATTGTGTAATTAATTTTGTTCATAGAATTTTAATGATTTTTTTGTTCATAGTATTTAGAAAAAGGAAAAAAAAATAGAAGTAGTTTATATATAGTTGAACTAGCTAGTTGATTTAATAAACTAATTTATTTTACTATATAAATAGAAGTAGTTTGTTTTTAGTAAGTACTACTTATTTATTTATAGTAAGTGCTTAGTAGTTGAACTAGATAGTTGATTTAATTAATAAAACTACTTTTATTTAACTATATATAGAAGTAGTTCCCGCGTCGACGTCGGTGATGCCTATCCCGCATCCTCCTCGTTGTCGACTCGGCGGTGGAGGCCTGCTTGATCAGGGCCATGTTCGGGACTGGGCTCCGCCGGGCTGGTATTGGGAGGTGCTACCTTTCGGGGGACGTAGGTTGGTGAGGAGGCAGCCCGTTGTTGACCCGATCCTTGTTTGGTGGTGGTCGCGTGGGCCAGTGACGGTGTTGAGGCATCCGGACACTTCGGAGGTGGTACGTCACCGTGTCAGCGAGGAGGACGAGCACGTCCGTCGCTACATGGTTGCATTGGAGGGGAGGTTCGACAATACCTGGCAGGTTCTTCAGAGATCTCACTGGAGCTATGATCCTGTGATGGTTCCTTATCTTTGGAAGTCCACCGCCCGCGTCGATACCCGTCGGGCGCGACGGTTCTAGCTGTATTAGTGATAATATTCGACGATGTACGGACACCAAGAGATGATATACTTTTGCTTATAATTATTGAATGCATGCTAATTTGAATACTATACTTTATTTTATGATTTGGTTTTGCTTATTTTATGATTTGGTTTTGCTTATTGAAAGCTCATATTGGATAAGTTCTCCTTCATTCCCGTGTGCTAGACAATTTGGTATAATAATGGATTCGGGAATGAAAGGAGGCCTACGTACATCGATCATCGATAGTCAACCCGTGATTCATAACAATGATCTAGTTTAATATTTGAATTATGAACGTAGGCCGGAAATGTCGTACTCATCGGACGACGAAAACCGCCCGGGGGAGTGCGACTGGTGCCACGACGACCGAGGTATCTGCGACAGGTTCATTGAGCTGGACGAAGATCGACACTTCAGCATTAAGCTCGAGGAGACCTGCGATGTTCATACGGTACGCAACGACGACAATAGTTTTTTTCGTAATTAAGCACGACTTCAACTATTTTAACGTGTATTTTTCATCTTTTCCAATTCAACTAGCTTATCCCATGCTTTGCAAGACGCTATGTCTTGGAGAGGATGGGTTTTGAAGACCATGAAAGTTTCGAAACCAAAAAAATTATCCTAAGTACCCATCATGGTGTGCATTTTCAAGTAAAGTTGTTCAATGCTCAGAGTGTAACCAATTTTGGTTGCAAAAATTGGGAAGCACTTTGCAAGATGTATGGTCTTGATGAGGGTATGCTTGTCACCATGGATCTTGGTGATCCTACAATCGAGCAAGAGAGACCTTCGATTTGGGTCCTTGTGGATACACCTCCAATTCTTCCCCCATGTGAGCTTAACATAGTTACTAAGTAATTTATATTGTTTATTTCAAAATATATAGTTGACAACTTATCTCCATTGACAGCTTATTTTCATTCTTCAACGAATGTGCGGAAGATGGTAGACAGAACGTACTACACCGAAGGCTCCGAATTAACTTATCAGGAGAAAAATCATCTGGTCGGATTTTGTACTGATCTTGAGAATTACAATATCTACAATCAAACTCCTCAACATTATGGTCAATACGTGCCACTAGTGCACGTGTTGAACTACGGTTACTACCATGGAGATACCCTGGTAAGATTATTTTTTACTATTACAACATCCGTGCATCTTTTTGCACTCTTCTAAAACTAGTACATCATTGCTAACTACGAAGTTATTAATATGTTTTTCAACAGATAACCCCGAATGATTGTGTGCCTCATCTGATGTATACGCATGGTAGCCTTCATGTTTTGAACATACAACCAGGTCATCCTACGAATCTCAACTGTCCACACCGGATTTCTAAAAGAAGTGGAGACATAACAATCAAAGAATGGAAAAAATGTATGGACAGTCGTAAGGAGCTTCTTGGAAGCAATAAGCAGCGAAGGGCAAGAATTGGAGATAGGATGATCGCCATTCTTCCTAATGGAGAGTCAGGGTCTATATTGTTTTATGCTATTTTACCTTAAGGGTGTTTAGGTCCTACCTGATACTGATGATCATGTGCTAAGAACAATTATGTAGGGTTGGGTTCGATGACTATGAGGATGATGATCATATGACTTATTATTAATAACGAGTAGAAGTTGTATGATGATGCATGATTAGTAGGACTTGTTATTATATATATATATATATGATGATGTATGATACAAGCATGCATGAGCATGTTATATCTGCGGGTGCAATGAACATAGCAGCAGCGTTGATAAACCAAGGACGAAGATATAAGAGATGACACTTCTCTCTATTAGCTAGCTATAATAACAACCTAAAAATAACCCCCAAAACCCCTAAAGCAGCCACTTTTGTAAAAAAAAATTGACTTTTGGTCCCGGTTGGAGCCACCAACCGGGACCAAAGGCCCCCTGACTGGGCTCGGCGCACAGGGCCACGTGGAGGAACATTGGTCCCGGTTCGTGTTTGAACCGGGACTAATGGGTGGAGGTATTAGTAACGACCCATTAGTCCTAGTTCATGAACCGGGACTAAAGGCCCTTACGAACCGGGACTAATGGGTGGTTTTCTACTAGTGAAACAGAATGAAACCTTTGGGAGAATCGTTTTTGGAACAAACGCAATCCAGGTGACTTGGAGTGGACGTCAAAGAAGCAACGAGATGGCCACGAGGTAGGAGGGCGTGCCCAGGGGGGATAGGCGCGCCCCCACCCTCGTGGCTCCACCGACCTACTTCTTTCACCTATATATACTCATATACCCCCAAAACATCCAGGAGCACCACGAAACCCTATTTCCTCCGCCGCAACCTTCTATACCCGTGAGATCCCATCTTGGGGCCTTTTCCGGTGCTCCGCCGGAGGGGGAATCAATCACGGAGGGCTTCTACATCAACACAATAGCCTCTCCGATGATGTGTGAGTAGTTTACCACAAACCTTTGGGTCCATAGTTATTAGCTAGATGGCTTCTTCTCTCCCTTTGATTATCAATACAAAGTTCTCCTTGATCTTCTTGGAGATCTATTTAATGTAATACTTTTTGTGGTGTGTTTGTCGAGATCCAATGAATTGTGGGTTTATGATCAAGATTATCTATGAACAATATTTGATTCTTCTTTGAATTCTTATATGTATGATTTGATATCTTTGCAAGTCTCTTCGAATTATCGGATTGGTTTGGCCTACTAGATTGATCTTTCTTGCAATAGGAGAAGTGCTTAGGTTTGGGTTCAATCTTGCGGTGTCCTTTCCCAGTGACAGTAGGGGCAGCAAGGCACGTATTGTATTGTTGCCATCGAGGATAAAAAGATAGGGTTTATATCATATTGCTTGAGTTTATTGATGTCTACTACGCAACCTTCTCCTTGTAGACGTTGTTGGGCCTCCAAGCACAGAGGTTTGTAGGACAGTAGCAAATTTCCCTCAAGTGGACGAACTAACGTTTTTCAATCCGTGAGAGGCGCAGGATGAAGGATGTCTCTCTCAAACAACACTGCAACCAAATAACAAAGAGTCTCTTGTGTCCCCAACACACCCAATACAATGGCAAAATGTATAGGTGCACTAGTTCGGCTAAGATATGGTGATACAAGTGCAATAAGGATGGTAGATATCGTTTTTGTAATCTGAAAATATAAAAAAAGCAAGGTAGAAAGTGGTAAAAGTGAGCGTAAACGGTATTGCAATGCTAGGAAACAAGGCCTAGGGTTCATACTTTCACTAGTGCAACTTCACTCAACAATAATAAAATAATTGGATCATATAACTATCCCTCAACATGCAACAAAGAGTCACTCTAAAGTCACTAATAGCAGAGAACAAACGATGAGATTATTGTAGGGTACGAAACAACCTCAAAATCCTTTCCGATCGATCTATTCAAGAATCCGTAGTAAAATAACACGAAGCTTCTTTCTGCTCGATCTATCATAGAGTTTGTACTAGAATAACACCTTCAGACACAAATAAACCAAAACCCTAATGTCACCTAGATACTCCAATGTCACCTCAAGTATTCGTGGGCATGATTATATGATATGCATCACACAATCTTAGATTCATCTATTCAACCAACACAAAGTACTTCAAAGAGTGCCCTAAAGTTTCTACCGGAGAGTCAAGACGAAAACGTGTGCCAACCCCTATGCATAAGTTCACGAGGTTACGGAACCCGCAAGTTGATCACCGAAACATACATCAAGTAGATCACGTGAATATCCCATTGTCACCACAGATAAGCACATGCAAGACATACATCAAGTGTTCTCAAATCCTTAAAGACTCAATACAATAAGATAACTTCAAAGGGAAAACTCAATCCATTACAAGAGAGTAGAGGGGGAGAAACATCATAAGATCCAACTATAATAGCAAAGCTCGCGATACATCAAGATTGTATCACCTCAAGAACACGAGAGAGAGAGAGAGATCAAACACATAGCTACTAGTACATACCCTCAGCCCCAATGGTGAACTACTCCGGGATGATGAAGATGGCCACCGATGAGGGATCCCCCCTCCGACAGGGTGCCGGAACAGGGTCCCGATTGGTTTTTGGTGGCTACAGAGGCTTGCGGCTGCGAAACTACCGATCTATTGTTTTACTCGATGTTTTTAGGGTATATGGAAATATATAGGCGAAAGTAGTCGGTCAAGGGGGCCACGAGGGGCCCATGAGGGTGGGGGCGCCCAGGGGGTAGGGCGCGCCGCCCAGCCTCGTGGCCACCTCGAAGCTTTCCTGACGTCTACTCCAAGTCTCCTGGATTGCTTCCGTTCCAAAAATAACTCTCCCGAAGGTTTCATTCCGTTTGGACTCTGTTTGATATTCCTTTTCATCGACACACTGAAATAGGCCAGAAAACAGCAATTTAGGCCGGGCCTCCGGTTAATAGGTTATTCCCAAAAATAATATAAAAGTTCTTAGTATAGCACATAAACATCCAAAACAGATAATATAATAGCATGAATACTTCATAAATTATAGATACGTTGGAGACGTATCAGCATCCCCAAGCTTAATTCCTGCTCGTCCTCGAGTAGGTAAATCATAAAAGAAATAATTTATGAAGTGTGAATGCTAGCAAGTGCATAAGTTTGAACAATGATAATTTCAATCACCTTTCCTAGCATCATTATATATCATAACAACAGCTCATCTCATAAAACTTCTCACGACCAGGTAGCAAGCTATTCACATTTTAAAGCATAGACCATATACTTTCTTGAAAAATAGCAAACTATGTTCTCAGTCATCAAACAATTGCAATTCATCTTATTTTCAGGAAGGGTCTATGTAAGAGCTTTGATTTAGCAAATCCCACATACTCAACTATCATATAGTCTTCCACGACTGCTACCACTCAAAGCATATTTTTAGAACAAATAGCATCAATCGAACACAGAGAAAGATAGGGGCTTAATGTTTCGCCTCCCAACTTACTTATCATATAGATAATTGTCAACAATAATAATTCATGACCAAATATAGTTGAATGACCATATATGCTTAGATCATTCCCCATCAAATGATGCTTGCCAACTAAAGAGTAGGTTGGAATGAGAAGAAATACTACTGACTCTTGTATAAAAGTAAAAGATAGGCCCTTCACAGAGAGAAGCAGGGATTTGCAGAGGTGCCAGAGCTCGAAGCTTTTAAATAGAGATGAAAATAATTTTGAGAGGTATGCTTTTGTTGTCAACATAAAAACCAAGAGTTCCCAGTTTCTTCCATACTAGATACATTATAGGCGGTTCCCAAACAGAATGGTAAAGTTTATACTCCCCTCCACCAACAATCATCAATCCATGGCTTGCCCCGAAAGAACGGGTGCCTCCAACTAACAACAATCCTGGGGGAGTTTTGTTTGCAATTATTTTGATTGGATTTTTGATCTTTGGATCATAGGACTGGGCATCCCAACTACCAGCCATTTTTCTCGTGAATGACGAGCGGAGTCCACTGATCATGAGAATAACCCACCTAGCATGGAAGATACTGAGCTCCTAGTCGCTACATGAGCGATTTGGGCATACAAAACAGATTATTATTTGAAGGTTTAGAGTTTGGCACATGCAAATTTACTTGTAACGGCAGGTAAATACCGCATATAGGTAGGTATGGTGGATACTCATGGAAGAACAAGGGATTTGGATGCACAAGAAGTATTCCCTCTTAGTACAAATATTCTGGCTAGCAAATGATTCTAAAAAGCAAGCGCCACATGTTGAAGGATCTATAACAATACAACTTCTATACAAATATACCCAAGCAGAACTCATTATGTTGTCTTCCTTGTCCAATTTCAACTAATTTTCTCAGGTTTGAAAATAATTAATGGGGCTCACAATCATAGAAGGTGTCTAAGATAGTATATTTATATGTGGAATCTCTCTTCCTTCAATATTCTTTCATGAATTGTTCAAATGACCAATACAATGTTTGCTAACCTTCAATAAATTTACCACATCTACTTCTTATATGTGAAGTCATTATTCCCCATGGGATAAGCATATGAAACATATATAATTTCAGATTTATGATATTCAACTCATTCAACCATTTGCTCATAGGATATAAGTGAAACACACGAGTAAATGACAAACTACTCCAAAAAGGTATAAGTGAAGATCAATGAGTAGTTAAATAATTATGTAGCTATGTGAATACTCTCTGAAAGTGCTAGTTATCGACTAGAGGGGTGGTGAATAGGCGATTTTTAGGAAAGTCTTCAAAATGTGGAAGTTTCAAAGACAAACAATAGAAATGACCTAATTGATATGCAGCAGAAGATAAACTACAACAAGCAAACCATAGTCAAGTATGCAATAATGTGAAAGTACAAAGACCAATAGCAGCTTAGTAGTAAGGATCAGGATGGAAGATATTATGAAGCCAATCAACGATAGTAGTCAAGCAATGAAGTCAAACAGGTACGACAAATAGGCAATGACTTCACGAAGAAAAACTCTAAGTAAAGGGAGGGAGAGGATAGAACCAGTCACTTGTTGAAGACACAGGATTTGTTGGACCAGTTCCAGTTGCTGGGACAACTGTACGTCTGGTTAGGGAGGCTGAGATTCAACTCAGAAGACCGCGTCTTCACCTTACTCCCCTTGAGCTAAGGACACACAGTCGTCGCCCAATCACTCTGGTAAGTCTTCAAGGTAGACTTCCGAACCTTCACAGACTTCGTTCACCGGCAATCCACAATGACTCTTGGATGCTCAGAATGCAACGCCTAACCGGCTGGAGGATTCACAGTCCTCAAGTGTAATAAGTCTTCAGGTCACACAGACAGAAAGACTTCAGTGATGCCTAACACTCTTTGGCTCTGGGTGTTTGGGCTTTGTCCTCGCAAGGATTTCTCTCTCTCAAAGGCTTCGAGGTGGGTTGCTCTCAAACGACAAAAGCCGTGCACTAACTCTGAGCAGCCACAAATTTATGGTGTAGGGGTGGGCTATTTATAGCCACAAGGCAACCCGACCTGATATGTCCGAAATGACCCTGGGTCACTAAGGAACTGACACGTGTTCCAACGGTCAGATTTCAAACACACACGGCAACTTTACTTGGGCTACAAGCAAAGCTGACTCATCCAGCTCTGGATAAGATTTGCTCTCATTGTCTTCGCTCGAAGACATAGGATTTGGGTTGAGCATCACTTCAGTCATTCTGACTTTGTTCACTTGGACCCCACTTAACAGTACGGTGGTTCCTATGACTCAACAAAGAAGAAAAAGGAAACAACGAAACGACACAGTCTTCGCGCTCCATAGTCTTCACTCAATGTCTTCTCATGTCATAGTCTTCAATATGAATATCTTCACATACCACCATTGTCGTCAATGTCTTCATACATTTTTAGGGGTCATCTCCGGTAGGTAAACCGAATCAATGAGGGACACTACCTGCGTTATCCTGCAATTCTCACAAACGCATTAGTCCCTCAACCAAATTTGTCGTCAATACTCCAAAACCAACTAGGGGTGGCACTAGATGCACTTACAATCTCCCCCTTTTTGGTGATTGATGACAAACTGGTTGAAGTTTTCAACGGGGATAAAGTATGTGAAATTGTAAAGGATAGGGTATTGTCTTCATAAGTGGCAAAGGCTACCCCTGAAGATGTGCATATAAGTAATTTGCTTTTGGAATGCAAATGCACATGGCAGGTTGTACTTGTGGAGATCCTCTTCAACTTATGAAGATAATTCATCATGCATGAAATGATATAGCTAAGAGAATGACATGCATAATGAAAAATGGACGTTTGCAGAATGATCTAAGTGCGGAAGTTATCATCGCACATGCAGAATTTATCATCGCATCACAGAAAAGCAAATAAGTAGCAGACGACCATCGAGTTTAAGTGTTACAACTCAAAGAACCAAATGTATCAAAAGCGAGAGATGTAAACACTAGGCAAAATATAAAGCAACCGCCCATATGAACCCGCTTGAAGACTATCAAACTCATATGCTTCTCCCCCTTTTGTCAGTAAGGACCAAAAAGGTTTGAAGACATAGAGCATCTACTCGTCCCCATGAGGAGTAGGTGAAGCAGCAGGGTTGTCGTTGTTGTTTGGCGGCACAGACGAACTTGGTGCAGTGTCTATGCGTGCAGAGGTAGGGGGCGGTGAAGTAGCATCATCTTCATCATCGATCACTTTGGCATTCACAGTTGCCGTGGAGGAAAAATAGTCATAGTCTTCAAGGGATGGAGTTCGACGTAGAACAGCATTCCATGGAGGAGTGGAGTCAAACTTGAATTTTTCAGTGAAGCCATCGTCTTGAAGATCTGCTTCAGCACTGAGTAGCGTCAAACTCTTCCATGATTGGCGACAGGTCTCGTGAGTGACAAAAGCATTCTTGGTGGCAAGATTGCGAATGCGATTGACGTCCACCAAGAGGCTTTGCATCTGTCGCTTGAGCCAAAAGTGATGCTTGTCTTGTTTTTGATGCAGTGCCACAAGAAGTTCGCGGTCATTTAGGACGCGAGAAGGCTTCTTATGCCTTTGGGCAATTGTGCTCTTAGTAGCTTCAGTGTGCGCACGGTGAGGCAGACGAGTGTTCTAGCCATTGGATAGACATGAGTTACTGCTTGGACTCCTTCCATGGGTTGAGTGAAGCTTTGGTGATCAACATTTTGAAGACAAAGAGGCTTCTTGGCAGGCTCAGGGTATATGGCTTCAACTGACATATCAACCTCTGGTAGAAAGATCAGATGATTGCGAGCAGAGGGCTGATAGTTAATAGTAGAGTGTAGCTTGATGAGGCCCATGGAGCATAGAATTTCAGGCCAAAAAGGTCAGATCCAGACGCACCCAGTTGCCGGATGAAGAATTCTTGTGTATTGAAGCTGATGCCATTAAGGATGTAAAAGACCAATGTCTTCATGGCTCCTTCAAGTTTTGCAGCTGATGAATGCCCTTTGATAGGCCATAGAGTTCGCCAGATGATGTGATATATTGTGCGAGGCAGATACTCGAGGTCATCAACAAAGAACTCCTTTGGGTATTCAGCCTCAGGTGGCAGAGGCTTCATCATGCTCAACATCTGGCTCATGTTGGGCTCTGGCTTATGGAAGATGCTCTCCAGTGCATTGCGGTGGAGTTGACAATCAGGTTCGAACAGCTCTCCGGGAGTGGGTAGGCCTGTAAGATCAATGACGTCAAGAGCTTTGGCTTCATGGTGAACATTTCCTGTTATCCACTCGAGAACCCATGTCTTTGTATCCCTGTAGTAGCCGCGAATGTGGATGGTAGCATAGAATTGAAGCAAAAGTTCCTCATTCAAATGTTCTTTGTCTGTGACAAAGCTGAGCAGACCTGCATCATGAAAGCAGTCAAGTGCTTTTTCTAAGCATGGCATTCCAGCAATGGCTTCAGTGTCGAGGCGCATATGAGGGAAAATGCGCCCTTGATCATAGAGAACACAGGAGTAATAGCTTCGCTGCTGATAGCTCCAGAAATGATCAGATGATATTCTTGGCTTTGAGTAGGGGTTCTTTACTCTGTCAAAGAAGGTGTTGTGGCTTTTGAAGCCATTTGCATTGAAGGACCCTATAGAGGTGGCAGTACCTAGGAACCTTGGCAGTCTTGGCGTTGGTTTCTGGACCAGAGGCCTATGCTCAACATGGCGGAGAGACCAGAACGGGCCATTTGACAGTGATTAGCTGACCATAGTTGTATGCTTGCTCAATTGTATGGGGCCTTGGTGGCGGAACAGGAGCAGTGGCAACAACAGAGGCGTTAGGCTGCACAACAGATGCTTCAGGAGCAGTTGCATCATTGGCTTCTGGCACATTGGTTGGTGCAGGCTCCACATCTGCATCAGCCATGACTACGTCATTGGCTTCATTTGTGTTGGTGGTGGCAGCCTCAAGATTTTCAACCTCCACTTGATGAGCTGGAGGGTCGGGCACTAACACGTTCACTTCTGGAACAACTTCTTCAGTAATGGGGGGGGGAGTAGGGACACGATCTTCTTCTTGTTTGTCATCGGCTGATGCAGCCGGATTGTCTTCAGCAGCTTTGGCTTCAGACATGGAGACATTCACAGTCGGAGTGGCTTCTAGAAACACTTGACGTGCAACAGATTGGTGGTGCACTTCTCCTTCTGGAATGCTCGAAAGAGGGACTTGAGGCCTTGGTCCTTTGCGAAGCCTGCGTAATGCTTGCGACGCCTTTGGAGATGGAGTTGGCTGGGCCTCAAAGTCATCTTCTTCTTCTTGCACAGGTGGTGTGACTTGTTGTTGTTGGGGAGTACTCAGGGAGTCTTGTTGTTGTGGGTGATCAGCCCATGATGCATCCTGAGCAATTGGCGTCAGAGGACGACCAACGCTGATGAGTTTGTTGTTCGTGAGAACAGGCGACGATACCAAGTTGTGTTCGATCTGAGGAAGAACTTCATCATCTTCAACATTGTCATTGTGACCAATGTCTTCAGCAGCGGTGGGATCAACTGCTGGAATGTCTTCAGCTTCATGAGCCTCTGTGGAAGCAGGCTCATGAACTCTCATCCGTCGTTCTTGGTGTTCAGATGCAGGGAGAACCATTGAGATAGGTTCAAAACTAAGGGCTCTGTGGGAGTAGCCCGATTCTTATTGCTTTTGCGCTTCTTCTTGGAGGGAGCAACGTCAGAGGCTTCAGTATTTTTCCTTTTTCTGGCTTCAGCCTCGGCAGTCCTCGTCTTCTTCAGTTCTGAAGCGGTTGACCTGACCTTTGGCTTCGAGCCAGTCATGCTGCATGGGAAGACTATGCGAGGTTCTTCCAACCTTGAAGGTGCAGATTGGTCAATTGATAGCTTCTTCTTCTTTGCAGCCATTCTGGGGTCAATACCAGGATGACCGAGAGCCTTGCGCTTCTCAGCCTCATTGTAGGCTAGCACACACTTGTCAGCCAGACTCTTCATACGCTCACAAGAGCCTTTAGCTTCTTCGCGCTTTTTGTGAAAGGCTTCTTTGAGCTCGTGCAACATGATCTTGAAGTTTTTGACATCTTGCACGCTGATCTTTGCCACATGCTTCTTGAACTAAGCTTTCTCATAGTCGATCTTCTGCTTCAGTTCAACGATGCGCTGAGCAAGAGCTAGCTCAGAAGCAATGGCGCCATTGAGGGAGACGCTGAGGCCAATGGGAAGTTGCAGATCTTCAAAGCTAAAATTTGGGGTGTCAAACAACTCATCAATGAAGTTATGGATGATTGCCACATCGAAGAGAGGCAAATCATTGAAGATCTCTGCTTCTTCCTTGCTCTTGATCAGTTGCTCAAGAGCATCATCTGCAAGATCTTCATCGTTGGACAGATCAATGTGCTCTTCTCGCAGAATGGCAGCAGGAGTCAATGTCTAATCAGTATGCTTGACAATTTTCTTTTTCTTCTCCGTCTTCTTGGAGATACGTGATAGATCTTCAGACTGCACACTGTCTTGAGGAGGTGCAGTGGCCAGTGGCTTCGCACGTGAAGCTTTTGGAGGAGCAGCTGATCTTGAAGCCTTAGCCTTCTTAGGCTTCTGCGGCTTTGGAGTAGGAGCTGGGGCTTCTTCAGTGTCAGCATCATCATCAGAATGATCCACTTTGGCACCTTGGACTGAGATGTGAATGATGAGGCCATCAAGGTTGTAGAAAGGATCGATGACATTGGGTTCTGCATCATGTGAGCCGTCAGCACGGGGAGCAGAGGGACCAGGGTTGAAGTCTAATCCTAATGACTTCTTGTTTTCCTTGGCCGATGCCTTTGCATGCTGGAAGTTGCGCTTGAAGAGATTTTCGTCACGACATCAGAGCAATGACGATGGGTCGGCATTTTCAGGCTGAGGTCCACGGACCATACAAGGATAGAAACCCTGTGCAATAGCTTCAGCTCTGTTCTTGGGTGGAAGGCCTCGATAGATAATATCACCCCAAGGACTTTTGATAGCATTCTTCTCTGCGTATTCCTGGGTCACAAACTTGTATTTGAACCATTGTTCAGCCCAATATCGTCGAACCCATTGGATTCGTGTCTTGCGCTGATTATAATCCTCTTCAGGATCTGTCTTGTAAAGCTCTACGAGGTCATCAGGCAAATCTCTTGATGTTCCCTCACGATGCTGTCTACCACCCTTCCTTACTGATTTCTCTGTAGCCATGAACTACAAACTGAATGGCTTCAACACGTTCAAAGGCTTCAAAGGCTTTCGCTTGCTGGACAAACAGGAACTGGCTTCGGGAGAGTTAATGTGATGCTGTAAGAATTCTGCAAACGAATGCAGACTATGAGAACCAAGGGATTCTCCCACGGACATGTACCTGTGACAACATTAGAGATGCGAGGGAAGGGGAAGAGGTCATATGCATTCTCAGAAGATTTTGAAGACATTGACCTCATGATGCGAAGACATTCACTTAAATGTTGAGAGTTGGTTCCAGATTTGTACGAATCCGTGAATTACAAGTGAGGAATCTAACTAGATACAAAGCTTAAGTGAATATACTAGGCAGTATGAGATGCAGACATAATAGATCTAACATTGTATAGGCAGAAACCAATTTTGGTAAATAGGATGAATCTTTGAGGATCAAAAAGATGGTAAAAATAGAGTTGTATTTACCACACGAAGAACTGCTAGATGGGATGAATAGGAGACCGAGCAGTTCAATCCACCGTGCCCTAACTTGGCGACGAAGGACACCTACGACGGCGGCGGAGAGGACGATGTCCGCGGCCGGCGTGAGGACGGCGTCGGAGAAGTCGCGGCAGCTAAGCGCTTTATCACCGGCGCCGTCAAGAGCTAGCGGTGGCGCTAGGGTTTTGACGAGGTGGGGAGGTGGAAGAAGGTTTTCTTTACCGCACAGGACATATATTTATAAGGAAGTGTGCGGCACAGCACAATTACGCAGGTGCCCCTGGCGGTTCACATCTGAGGGACACGTGGCAAGCATGCAACATACTCAGAGTTGTCCCACATTCCCACGCCCTCCAGGTTTGTCGGATGGTCATTCCATTTCTCTGGGTTTCAAACAATAAGGATGAATCATTTAAAACAGACTTAATGTTTTTCTCTGTGTCTTCTGCTGACAAGGACGCAAAGAAGACATTCGATAGTTTCAATAGAATGCATATGATTTGGACAGATAGAGTTTGAGATAGAAAGCATAGAGAGATTAGGGTCCGATCACATTCACTTAGTTCAAAAGATTCAACTAGGAAGACATAGCTATAAGTGAATGCTGTAGAGGACAGAACACTAGTATACATATCAGAAAGCAATGAAATCAACATAGTGAAGAAAATCATGAAGATAAGTTGAAATTGAAGATAAACCACATGCGAATACATTGCTAAAAATAACACCATGAGTGAAACACTTCAAACCGAGAAATTTGGTGGTGGCATTACCCACCGTGTAGGAAGTATTAGACCCAGACACGGCGCACAATTATCGTGGCGCTCCGAAGTCAAATTCCATGTTAATGTATTCACACTCAAAATGTATGTCTTCATTGATTGAAGATATACCTTACTTCGTGTGTTGCACATCTAAGTCATCAACATGCATAAGTGTTAGGATGTGTGCCTGATCACAGGACATTTGAGGATTCCAAGATATTTAGCTCACACCGTAACTTGCAAAACCTTTTCTCATCCAAGGGCTTTGTGAAGATATCTGCCAGTTGCTCTTCAGTGTTGACGTGAATGATGTCAATATCTTTCTTCATGACATGATCTCTGAGAAAGTGATGACGAATTTCAATGTGCTTTGTCTTCGAGTGCTGGACTGGATTGTTGGCAATCTTGATGGCGCTTTCATTGTCGCAGAAGAGAGGTACTTGTTTCAGATTGATGCCATAGTCCTTGAGAGTTTGCTTCATCCATAGAAGCTGAGCGCAGCAAGATCCAGCAGCAATGTATTCAGATTCAGCAGTTGAGAGTGATAGACAGTTCTGCTTCTTTGAAGACCAACAGACGAGTGATCGTCCCAGAAAGTGACATGTGCCTGATGTAGACTTGCGATCCACCTTGTCACCAGCATAATCAGCATCCGAGAATCCAACCAGATCAAATTTTGAGCCCTTTGGATACCATAATCCGAGTGTTGGGGTGTAAGCCAAATATCGAAGAATTCTCTTCACAGCTAAGTGATGCGATTCCTATTGTTCTGCTTGGAATCGAGCACACATGCAAACACTAAGCATAATATATGGCCTAGATGCACATAGGTAAAGTAAGGAACCAATCATGGAGCAGTATACCTTTTGATCGAACTCTTTACCATTGTCGTCGGGACCCACATGGTGTTTGGCAGGCATTGGCGTCGTGTAACCTTTGCAATCTTCCATTCCGAACTTCTTCAGACAATCTTTGAGGTATTTTTCTTGAGATATGAAGATGCCATTCCTTTGCTAACGAATTTGAAGACCAAGGAAGAACTTCGGCTCACCCATCTTAGACATCTGATATTGCTCTTGCATCATGTATCCAAACTCATCACTATACTTCTGGTTGGTGCAGCCGAAGATAATGTCATCCACATATATTTGCCACACAAACAGTTCACCATCATATGTCATCATGAAGAGTGTGGGATCGAGGGATCCAGGTTTGAAGCCTTTGCTCTTCAGGAAGTCTTTGATCTTATCATACCAAGCGCGAGGAGCTTGTTTGAGGCCATACAGTGCTTTGTTTAGCTTGTACACCATATCAGGATGTTTTGGATCTTCAAAGCTAGGTGGTTGAGCAACGTATACTTCTTCTTCAATCTTGCCGTTGAGAAATGCACTCTTCACATCCATTTGATATAGCAATATGTTGTGGTGGTTAGCATACGCTAGCAGTATGCGAATATCTTCAAGCCTAGCCACAGGAGCAAATGTTTCATCGAAGTCAATTCCTTCAACTTGAGTATATCCTTGAGCCACAAGACGTGCTTTGTTTCTGACAACTTGACCATGCTCATCTTGCTTGTTTTGATATATCCATTTTGTGCCAATAATGTTATGCCTACGAGGATCAGGAGGCTTGACAAGTTCCCAAACATTGTTCAGCTTGAACTGTTGAAGTTCTTCTTACATAGCTTGTATCCATTCAGGTTCCATAAAGGCTTCAACAACTTTCTTGGGTTCTGATATTGACACAAAAGAAAAATGCCCACAGAAATATGCTAACTGTGTTTCTCTTGAGCGAGTAAGTGGACCAGGTGCATTGATGCTATCAATTATTTTCTCAATTTGTACTTAATTTGCAACTCGAGGATGAACTGGACGAAGACCTTGCTCTTGCTGATCATTGTCATTATTGGGAGGATTGTCTTCAGTCTGGGCATTGTCTTCAGGTTGGGTAGGTGCAGAAATGATAAGTTCCTCTTCAGGCTGTGCTTTAGAAGGCATGATTTCACCAGTTCCCATCAGCTTGATAGATTCGCTGGGTGGAGCTTTGTCTAGTGTACTTGGCAGGATCTCTCTTTGTGAACCATTGGTTTCATCAAATCGCACGTCCACAGTTTCGACGATTTTGTAGAGATAGAGGTTGAAGACTCTGTAAGAGTGCGAGTCCTTTCCGTAACCAAGCATGAAGCCTTCATGAGCTTTAGGTGCAAATTTTGACTTGTGATGGGGATCCTTGATCCAGCACCTAGCTCCAAATACTCTGAAGTAGCTGACATTTGGCTTCTTGCCAGTAAGGAGCTCATAGGATGTTTTGTTCAGAAGCTTATGGATGTAAACACGGTTGATGATGTGACATGTTGTATCAATAGCTTCAGGCCAGAACTTTCTTGGTGTCTTGTACTCGTCGAGCATTGTTCGAGCCATCTCAATGAGGGTTCTGTTCTTGCGCTCTACGATGCCATTTTGCTAAGGTGTGTATGGAGCAGAGAACTCATGAGTGATTCCCATTGTATCCAGATAAAGATCAAGTCCGGTGTTCTTGAACTCAGTGCCGTTGTCACTTCTGATATGCTTGATCTTGACGCCATAATTGTTCATGGCTCGATTGGCGAAGCGTCTGAAGACATCTTGCACTTCAGTCTTGTAGAGAATTATGTGCACCCATGTATATCTTGAGTAGTCATCAACAATGACGAAGCCATAGAGACAAGCAGTTGTTTTGAGGGTAGAGTAGTGAGTAGGGCCAAATAAGTCCATGTGTAATAGGTCGAAGGGTTGAGATGTCGTCATGATTATCTTCGAGGGGTGCTTTGCCCTAGTCATCTTTCCAGCTTTGCAGGCACCACACAAATGATCCTTCTTGAACTTGACACCCTCGATGGCTATGACATGCTTCTTCTTGGCGAGTGTGTGCAAGTTCCACATGCCAGCATGCCCCAGCCTCCGATGCCAGAGCCAGCATTCCGAAGCTTTTGCAAGAAGACATACAGCAAGTTGTGGACCTGCTGAGAAATCTACCATGTATAGATCATCTTTCCGATACCCTTCAAAGACTAGAGACTTGTCAGATTCCATTAGTACAAGGCAACAATATTTTCCGAATAGCACAATCATGTTCAGGTCACAAAGCATCGAGACAGACATTAAGTTGAAACCAAGGGATTCAACAAGCATCACTTTATCCATGTGTTGATCCTTTGAGATTGCAATTCTACCTAGACCCAATACCTTGCTTTTACCAGTGTCAGCAAATGTGATGTGACTCTTGTCTGATGGACGTAAGGTTTAGTCCATGAGAAGACTTCGATCACCGGTCATATGATTAGTGCATCCGCTGTCCATAATCCATTCTGAAGCATGAGGTGTTATACCCAACAGTGCAGTTAGGAGGATAGGCTTCAGAAAGAGTGTTGAGAAGCATAAGCATTTGACGCACACGAGGATTATCACAGCTTAGAACAAGGTTAGGATTCATAGTATGACTGGTAAGCGATTCAGGTGTGAAATACATAGTAAGACCATTTTATCATGCATCCCTTAATGTGTTTTAGGTCCCCAGCAATAGCAATGGACGCCTTTGATTACAGGCTGGAGACCTTTCCCTGCAAAAGAAAGTTAATTCTTCTTCACCACCCACATCTTCAGGGGTGGCTTAGAAGCAATGAGTCTAAGTGCAGCATCTGAGAACTTCGGCTTTGGAGCCCTAGCAAATAGCCTTGCAGGAGAAGCATGATACTCATATGAATAAGCAGAAAAGTTCTTAGTTCTATGAACATAGCGGTTTGAAGACACACGCTCATATTCATAAGTTTGAGTACGGTTTCCCTGCAAAACATTGGCGTTAGGGTGACTCAGGTGAGTCATGTATTTGTATGAAGCCTTTGGGCCATATGAAGCCGTAGGTCTGGGGTTTGTCTTCTTCCCAGGTGGTGTCATGATCACATTCACTGGAAGATTCTCAAGACAGCTTTTGGGAACCCAGATCTTCTTCATAGGTGGTCCATTCCTGTAGTTAGTACCAATATACCTGGCAAACGCTTCACCATTCTGATTCTTAAACAGTTCATAGTTTGCATCAAAGGATTCATCAATGATGATAGGGTTAGCGCAAGTGAAACCAGATAAGGTGGATGGATCTACTGAAGGTTCCTTTGCAGCAACCCATGTGGTTTTGGGGTACTGCTCAGGCTTCCAGTACGACCCATCAACATTCATTTTCCTCTCGAACCCAACACCCTCTTTCCTAGGGTTTCAATTCAGAATCTGCTTTTTGAGGACATCGCAAAGTGTCTGATGTCCTTTCAGACTTTTATACATCCCTGTTTGAAGCAATGTCTTCAACCTAGCATTTTCATCAACAATAGTAGTGGTATCCTCCGCAGAGGGGTTAGTTACCACATCAGTAGTTGAAGACAATGCAATAGTAGCAGCAGTGGAACATTCAGCAACAGAGGTAGCGATATCACGCTCAAGGCATTTTAGACATGGTGGTTCAAATCCATCCTGAGCGGGACTGATCTATTGAGCAAGTAACGAATCACGCTCCTTCTGAAGATCTTCATAATCCACTCTTATCTTTTCAAGATCTTGCTTTCTTTGAAGACATTCAGAAGAAAGCTTCTCGTGATCAGACAAGAGAGCATTATGTTGATCTTGAAGGGCGTCAAACTTGGAATGAAGTCTCTGAAGACTCTCAGCCAATGCTTTTGACTGATCCATTTCTTCACCCAACATATCATCGCTCTTACTAAGCATGTTTTGAACCTTTTCCAAGGCTCTTTGTTGTTTAGTGGCAAGGGAAGCAAGTTTGACATAGCTGGGGCCAAATTCATCACTTGATTAATCATCACTAGTTTCGGAGAGGTAGCATTCAGTTACCTTAGCACCCCTTGCCATGAGGCATGGTGAAGATGATGGCGATTCAGGTGCAAAGGTCATCTCTTTAAGAGACTCCTTGTTATCCTCAAACCAAGGATCATGACGAGTACGATGACCTTCATAGACCTCAGAAAGCCGGTCCCAGATTAGCTTCGCGTGATTGAGGTGCATGACGTTCCTGAACTGATTTCGGGACAAACAGGAGCAGATGACATCCTTCGCCGTGAGGTTCAGTAGAGTGTACTTGTGAATTTCACCGGCCTCCGCCATGTTGCATAGATCGGTAAGACCAATCTCAGTGACGGTCCACAGTTGGCTATCCATAGCCATGAGCCGCTTCTTCATCATGGCCTTCCACCGGGGATACTCATGACCGTCAAAGGTGGGGCAAGATATGTTCCTCAATCCTGCAGTCAACATAGCTAAAACTCCAGGTGGTTAAACCGAATCACACAGAACAAAGGAGTACCTTGCTCTGATACCAATTGAAAGTGCTAGTTATCGACTAGAGGGGGGTGAATAGGCGATTTTTAGGAAATCTTCAAAACGTGGAAGTTTAGAAGACAAACAATAGAAATGACCTAATTGATATGAAGTGGAAGATAAACTACAACAAGCAAACCATAGTCAAGTATGCAATAATGTGAAAGTACAAAGACCAATAGCAGCTTAGTAGTAAGGATCAGGATGGAAGAAAGTACGAAGCCAATCAACGATAGTAGTCAAGCAATGAAGTCAAACAGGTACGACAAATAAGCAATGACTTCACGAAGACAAACTCTAAGTAAAGGGAGGGAGAGGATAGAACCAGTCACTTGTTGAAGACACAGGATTTGTTGGACCAGTTCCAGTTGCTGCGACAACTGTACGTATGGTTAGGGAGGCTGAGATTCAACTCAGAAGACCGCGTCTTCACCTTATTCCCCTTGAGCTAAGGACACACAGTCCTCGCCGATCACTCTGGTAAGTCTTCAAGGTAGACTTCTGAACCTTCACAGACTTCGTTCACCGGCAATCCACAATGACTCTTGGATGCTCAGAACGCGACACCTAACCGGCTGGAGGATTCACAGTCCTCAAGTATAATAAGTCTTCAAGTCACACAGACAGAAAGACTTCAGTGATGCCTAACACTCTTTGGCTCTAGGTGTTTGGGCTTTGGTCTCGCAAGGATTTCTCTCTCTCAAAGGCTTCGAGGTGGGTTGCTCTCAAACGACAAAAGCCGTGCACTAACTCTAAGCAGCCACCAATTTATGGTGTAGGGGGTGGGCTATTTATAGCCACAAGGCAATCCGACCTGATATGTCCGAAATGACCCTGGGTCACTAAGGAACGGACACGTGTTCCAACGGTCATATTTCAAACTCACATGGCAATTTTACTTGGGCTACAAGCAAAGCTGACTCATCCAGCTCTGGATAAGATTTGCTCTCATTGTCTTCGGTCAAAGAAATAGGATTTGGGTTGAGCATCACTTCAGTCATTCTGACTTTGTTCACTTGGACCCCACTTAACAGTACGGTGGTTCCTATGACTCAACAAAGAAGAAAAAGGAAACAGTGAAACGACACAATCTTCGCGCTCCATAGTCTTCACTCAATGTCTTCCCATGTCATAGTCTTCAATATGAATATCTTCACATACCACCATTGTCATCAATGTCTTCATACATTTTTAGGGGTCATCTCCGGTAGGTAAACTGAATCAATGAGGGACACTACCTGCGTTATCCTGCAATTCTCACAAACGCATTAGTCCCTCAACCAAATTTGTCGTCAATACTCCAAAACCATCTAGGGGTGGCACTAGATGCACTTACACTCTCTCTCATTTAAGAATTTCAGATCTTGGTATTTTATTCAAACAGCAAGCAAAACAAGATAAAACAAAATCATGCTCCAAGAAAAACACATATCATGTGGTGAATAAAAATGTAGCTCCAAGTAAAGTTACCGATGAACGAAGACGAAAGAGGGGATGCCCTCCGGGGCATTCCCAAGCTTAGTCTCTTGGTTGTCCTTGAAGATTACCTTGGGGTGCCTCGGGTACCCCCAAGCTTAGGATCTTGCCACTCCTTATTCCATAGTCCATCGAATCTTTACCCAAAACTTGAAAACTTCATAACACAAAACTCAACAGAAAACTCGTAAGCTCCGTTAGTATAAGAAAATAAATCACCACTTAGGTACTTTTATGAACTCATTATAAATTCATATTTGTGTAATATCTACTGTACTCCAACTTCTCTATGGTTCATACCCTCCGATACTCCTCATAGATTCATCAAAATAAGCAATCAACACATAGAAAACAGAATCTGTCAAAAACAGAACAGTCTGTAGTAATCTGTAACTCTTGAATATTTCTGTAACTCCAACAATTCTACCAAATTAGGAAGTCCTAAGTAATTTGTGTGTCAATCCAACGCAAAAACAATACGATCAGAGTCACGTTCCTGTGAATTATCAAAACTAATTTACTGGGTGCAAAAGTTTCTGATTTTCAGCAGGATCAACACAACTATCACCGTAAGCTGTCCTAAAGGTCTTACTTGGCACTTTATTGAAACAAAACCTATAAAACATGATTAATACAGTAGCATAATCATGTGAACACACAAAAACCATAAGGATAAATATTGGGTTGTCTCCTAACAAGCGCTTTTCTTTAATGCCTTTTTTAGCTAGGCATGATGATGACAATGATGCTCACATAAAAGATAATAATTGAAACATAACGGGAGCGTCATGAAGCATATGAGTAGCACATACGTAACGCCCTTTGTTAGTTTCCAGAGATTTGATAATCCATATCTCCATACCTAGTTCAATCTCATCACCGGCAAATCTCTTTACTCATTTCGTAATACATCAGCTTGTAACTAGCTCTTTAGTCATTTTGCTTAAAAACTTCTTGTGATGTTGTATTACCGAGAGGGCCAATACATCCCAACGTATCTATAATTTTTGATTGTTCAATGCTATTATATTATCTATTTTGGATGTTTAATGGGCTTTACTATGCACTTCTATATTATTTTTAGGACTAACCTATTAACCGGAGGCCCAGTGCAAATTGTTGGTTTTTGCCTATTTCAGTGTTTCACCGAAAAGGAATACCAAACGGAGTCCAAACAGAATGAAACCTTTGGGAGAATCATTTTTGGAACAAACGCAATCCAGGAGACTTGGAGTGGACGTCAAAGAAGCAACGAGGCAGGCACGAGGTAGGAGGGCGTGCCCAGGGGGGATAGGCGCGCCCCCACCCTCGTGGGCCCCTCGCGGCTCCACCGACCTACTTCTTTCGCCTATATATACTCATATACCCCCAAAACAGGAGCACCACGAAACCCTATTTCCACCGCCGCAACCTTCTATACCCATGAGATCCCATCTTGGGGCCTTTTCCGGCGCTCCGCCGGAGGGGGAATCAATCACGGAGGGCTTCTACATCAACACAGTAGCTTCCCCGATTATGTGTGAGTAGTTTACCACAGACCTTTGGGTCCATAGTTGTTATCTAGATGGCTTCTTCTCTCTCTTTAATTCTCAATACAAAGTTCTCCTTGATCTTCTTGGAGATCTATTCAATGTAATACTTTTTGTGGTGTGTTTATCGAGATCTGATGAATTGTGGGTTTATGATCAAGATTATCTACGAACAATATTTGATTCTTCTCTGAATTCTTATATGTATGATTTTATATCTTTGCAAGTCTCTTCGAATTATCAGTTTGGTTTGGCCTACTAGATTGATCTGTCTTGCAATTCTTTTGGTTCAATCTTGCGGTGTCCATTCCCAGTGACAGCAGGGACAGCAAGGCACGTATTGTATTGTTGCCATCAAGGAAGAAAAGATGGGGTTTATATCATATTGCTTGAGTTTATTGATGGCTACTATGCATCCTTATCCTTGTAGACGTTGTTGGGCCTCCAAGTGCAGAGGTTTGTAGGACAGTAGCAAATTTCCCTCAAGTGGATGACCTAAGGTTTTTCAATCCATAGGAGGCGTAGGATGAAGATGGTCTCTCTCAAACAACCCTACAACCTAATAACAAAGAGTCTCTTGTGTCCCCAACACACCCAATACAATGGCAAATTGTATAGGTGCACTAGTTCGGCGAAGAGATGGTGATACAAGTGCAATATGGATGGTAGATATAGGTTTTTGTAATCTGAAAATATAAAAACAGCAAGGTAGCAAGTGGTAAAAGTGAGCGTAAGAGGTATTGCAATGCTAGGAAACAAGGCCTAGGGTTCATACTTCCACTAGTGCAAGTTCTCTCAACAATAATAACATAATTGGATCATATAACTATCCCTGAACATGCAACAAAGATTCACTCCAAAGTCACTAATAGCAGAGAACAAACGATGAGATTATTGTAGGGTACGAAACCACTTCAAAGTTATCCTTTCTGATCGATCTATTCAAGAATCCGTAGTAAAATAACACGAAGCTATTCTTTCCGTTCGATCTATCATAGAGTTTGTACTAGAATAACACCTTAAGACACAAATTATCCAAAACACTAATGTCATCTAGATACTCCAATGTCACCTCAAGTATTCGTGGGCATGATTATACGATATGCATCACACAATCTTAGATTCATCTATTCAACCAACACAAAGTACTTCAAAGAGTGCCCTAAAGTTTCTACCGGAGAGTCAAGACAAAAACGTGTGCCAACCCCTATGCATAAGTTCACGAGGTTACGGAAACCGCAAGTTGATCACCGAAACATACATCAAGTAGGTCACGTGAATATCCCATTGTCACCACAGATAAGCACATGCAAGACATACATCAAGTGTTCTCAAATCCTTAAAGACTCAATCCGATAAGATAACTTCAAAGGGAAAACTCAATCCATTACAAGAGAGTAGAGGGGGAGAAACATCATAAGATCCAACTATAATAGCAAAGCTCGCGATACATCAAGATCGTATCACCTCAAGAACACGAGAGAGAGAGAGAGAGAGATCAAACACATAGCTACTGGTACATACCCTCAGCCCCGAGGGTGAACTACTCCGGGATGATGAAGATGACCACCGGTGAGGGACCCCCCCCCCCTCCGACATGGTGCCGGAACAGGGTCCAGATTGGTTTTTGGTGGCTACAAAGGCTTGCGGCTGCGGAACTCCTGATCTATTGTTTTTCTCGATGTTTTTAGGGTATATGAACATATATAGGCGAAAGAAGTTGGTCAAGGGGGCTTCGAGGGGCCCACGAGGGTGTGGGGGCGCCCAGGGGGGTAGGGCGCGCCGCCCTGCCTTGTGGCCACCTCGAAGCTTTCCTGACGTCTACTCCAAGTGTCCTGGATTACTTCCGTTCCAAAAATCACTCTCCCGAAGGTTTCATTCCGTTTGGACTCTGTTTGATATTCCTTTTCTTCGAAACACTGAAATAGGCAAGAAAACAGCAATTTGGGCTGGGCCTCCGGTTAATAGGTTAGTCCCAAAAATAATATAAAAGTTCTTAGTATAGCCCATAAACATCCAAAACAGATAATATAATAGCATGAATACTTCATAAATTATAGATACGTTGGAGAAGTATCAGCATCCCCAAGCTTAATTCCTGCTCGTCCTCGAGTAGGTAAATGATAAAAGAAATAATTTATGAAGTGTGAATGCTAGCAGGTGCATAAGTTTGATCAATGATAATTTCAATCACCTTTCCTAGCATCATTATATATCATAACAACATCTCATCTCATAAAACTTCTCACGATCAGGTAGCAAGCTATTCACATGTTAAAGCATAGACCATATACTTCTTGAAAAATAGCAAACTATATTCTCAGTCATCAAACAATTGCAATTCATCTTATTTTCAGGAAGGGTCTATGTAAGAGCTTTGATTTAGCAAATCCCACATACTCAACTGTCATATAGTCTTCCATGATTGCTACCACTCAAAGCCTATTTTTAGAACAAATAGCATCGATCGATCATAGAGAAAGGTAGGGGCTTAATGTTTCGCCTCCCAACTTACTTATCATATAGATAATTCTCAACAATAATAATTCATGACCAAATATATTTGAATGGCCATATATGCTTAGATCATTCCCCATCACATGATGCTTGCCAACTAAAGAGTAGGTTGGAATGAGAAGGAATACTACTGACTCTTATATAAAAGTAAAAGATAGGCCCTTCACAGAGAGAAGCAGGGATTTGCAGAGGTGCCAGAGCTCGAAGCTTTTAAATAGAGATGAAAATAATTTTGAGAGGTATGCTTTCATTGTCAACATAAAAACCAAGAGTTCCCAGTTTCTTCCATACTAGATACATCATAGGCGGTTCCCAAACAGAATGGTAAAGTTTTTACTCCCATCCACCAACAATCATCAATCCATGGCTTGCCTCGAAACAACGAGTTCCTCCAACTAACAACAATCCTCGGGGAGTTTTGTTTGCAATTATTTTGATTTGATTTTTGATCTTTGGATCATAGGACTGGGCATCCCAATTACCAGCCATTTTTCTCGTGAATGATGAGCGGAGTCCACTCATCATGAGAATAACCCACCTAGCATGGAAGATACAGACAGCACCTATTCGCTACATGAGAGATTCGGGCTTACAAAACAGATTATTATTTGAAGGTTTAGAGTTTGGCACATGCAAATTTACTTGTAACGATAGGTAAATACCGCATATAGGTAGGTATGGTGGACACTCATGGAAGAACAAGGGATTTGGATGCACAAGCAGTATTCCCGCTTAGTACAGATATTCTAGCTAGCAAATGATTCTAAAAAGCAAGCACCACATGTTGGAGGATCTATAACAATATAACTTCTATACAAATATACCCAAGCATAACTCATTATGTTGTCTTCCTTGTCCAATTTCAACTAATTTTCTCAGGTTTGAAAATAACTAATGGGGCTCACAATCATAGAAGGTGTCTAAGATTGTATATTTATATGTGAAATCTCTCTTCCTTCAATATTCTTTCATGAATTGTTCAAATTACCAATACAATGTTTGCTAACCTTCAATAAATTTACCACATCTACTTCTTATATGTGTAGTCATTATTCCCAATGGGATAAGCATATGAAACATATATAATTTCAGATTTATGATAATCAACTCATTCAACCATTTGCTCATAGGATATAAGTGAAGCACACGAGTAAATGACAAACTACTCCAAAAAGATATAACTGAAGATCAATGAGTAGTTAAATAATTATGTAGCTATGTGAATACTCTCTCTCATTTAATAATTTCAGATCTTGGTCTTTTATTCAAATAGCAAGCAAAACAAAATAAAACAAAATGACGCTCCAAGCAAAACACATATCATGTGGTGAATAAAAATGTAGCTCCAAGTAAAGTTACTGATGAACGAAGACGAAAGCGGGGATGCCCCGCTCCACCTCCCTCCTTCCCACGCCGCCTCCCTATCCCCGCGCCGCCTCCCTCCCGAGCCGACACACCCAGAGAGGGCCCAGAGATGCCTTTCCGTCATACTGAATGACAAATCCCAATCTCGATACATTCCAACTCAACAAACACCTTCGAAGATACCTGTAGAGGACCTTTATGATCACCTAGTTACGACGTGACATTTGATACACACAAGGCATTCCTCCGGAGTCTGGGAGTTGCATGATCTCGTGGTCAAAGGAACATGTATTTGACATTATGAAAGCAGTAGCAATAAACTGAACGGTCATATGCTATGCTAAGATGGGTCTTGTCCATCACATCATTCTACTAATGATGTGATCTCGTTATCAAGTGACAACTCATGTCTATGGTTAGGAAAACTTAACCATCTTTGATCAACGAGCTAGTCTAGTAGAGGCTCACTAGGGAAATTGTATTTGTTTATGTATTCACAACAAAAAAAAACACTTCCGTGATGATACATGTTTGTCATAGTAGGTCACATTTTCTGTCATGCCTGTACATCCATGACGATTTTATGACAGAATCAAGATAGTCATACGTATGCTGTCATAGAAGTGTTCCATGATAATACTTAAATTATCACCATGGAAGTGTTCACTTCCATGACGATAAATGATGTGTCATGGAAGTGATTTCGTCAAGGGTAACCGATATCTGGCTTCCACCGCAATGGGTCGTCGTTAAGCTATCGAGTCCGGTTTTGGATCCGATAACCCCTTAATAGCAATGACAAATGGCTATTTTCCACATGTAAAATTTTCATTGGCCGAAGGAACCACGTGTCAGCTCCGCATCTGGACAGATGTCATCCAGCCAATGGACGGGGCATGCCTATGATATGTCGACACATGGCTCGGCCCAACAGTGGTCCATTTAGATCCAAAGGTCGGCCAGTTTAACTTGGTCAAATGGTAGCGGGCCGGGGCACGAAAGCCTGTCAACGGCCTATTCACATATAGCCCATTTACAGCCCGCAAACTCACGTCCCATTATGGACAATCCGAATTCGGCCCAGTAGTGTCATCTTGGCCATTCCATATGATTCCATCCCATTGTAACTTCTAGCCGATGTATGGCCCATGACGTCTTTCGGCCCATATGAGGCCCTTTGTAAATCAGGGCCCTTTAACGACCTGTGGTGAAACTTTCCCATAATGAATAATAAATAGCTTTATACCCATCGATGGCCCATTATCCCGTTGGGCCATTTCCAGCCCGAGTTACCTTTCGGCCTTCTAAGGGCCCATTTATTCTTGGGCTAATTTCCAGCATACGATTACTTACGATCCGTTCCTAGCCTGTTCTGCAGATGGGCCAAATTCAGCTTGTGGTTACAGTTGGCCCGTTTGTTGCATGTTAATCTAGTGGGCCATTTTCATAGCGTCATCTAATACCACCCATTAACGACCCGTTATGCCTATCGAAAGAATTAAGCGCGTTCTACATACGTCCTATTAACGACGCGGTATTGTCGGCCCATAAATAGATGATTCCCATTTTAGACCGTTTATGGCCCACACTATGGACAACTATTGGTCCATGAATAGTATGGCCCATGTTTGACCAATCAATCATACGGCCCATAGAAGGCCCATGGATCCTAAGGCCCGTAGGAGGCTCATAGTCACTATAGGTAGCAGGACCATGGTTACAACGGTCTATATGTTGCCCATGGTTATTGTAGCCTAGTTTGAAATAGAAAGGTTACCGCGTAAAAAGAAATATAGTGATCACAAGCAAAAACATAATCAAGACAATAAGGAAATAAATAAGCAAGCAACTTATGCTAGGCTATTACGACTATTACAAATATTACATCCACTGGGCATCAAAGTTCGCCACCAAAGCAAATATCGTGCAATAAGCAGCATATTACATGCACCAGGTGTCTAAATCGGCCACCAGTGCAAATAAACATGGCAGCAAAACAAGTCCAGAACTGAAATCACTTCAGAAGAGCTCAAGAAATGATATCCTAGATACCCACCATGCTGGTGCTACTTCTTGAGCTTGTGTTGGTTTTTCCCCTAAAGAGGAAAGGGTGATGCAGGCAAGTAGACATAAGTATTTCCCTCAGTTTTGAGAATCAAGGTATCAATCCAGTAGGAGGTACGGGAAAGTCTCTAATCTATGCACCTGCACAAACAATCAAACACTTGCACCCAACGCAAAAAGGGGTTGTCAAACCCAGGATGAGATCTGATAGAGAAAAATATAAAAGATTACTAAAACGTAAAATAGATTAAAAATAAATAAATTGCAGCGTGGTTATTTTAGGGTTTTTGGTTTGTAGATTTGAAAATATATGATGGAAAATAGACCCGAGGGCCATAGGTTTCACTAGAGGCTTCTTTCTTGAAGGAAACCATACGTGGGTGAACAAATTACTGTTGAGCAATTGATAGAAAAGCGCAAAGTTATGATGATATCCAAGGCAATGATTATGAATATAGGCATCACATCCGTGTCAAGTAGACTGAAATGATTTTGCATCTACTACTATTACTCCACACATCAACCGACTCATGCCTGCATCTAGAGTATTAAGTTCAAGAGAACAGAGTAACACATTAAGCAAGATGACATGATGTAGAGGGATGTACTCAAGCAATATGACATGAACCACATATTTTTATCCTTGATGGCAATAATACAATACGTGCCTCGCTACCCCTACTATGTCAATGGGTGACGACACCGCAAGATTGAACCCAAAACTAAACACCTCTCCCATTGCAAGAAAAACCAATCTAGTTGGCCAAACGAAATCGATAGTTTGAAGAGAAATACAAAGATATCAAATCATGCCTATAAGAATTCAGAGGATATTCAAATAATATTCATAGATAACCTGTTCATAAATCCACAGTTCATCGGATCTCGACAAACACACCACAAAAGATTATTACATCGGATATCACTACTAGGGAAAAGCTTATACACAGAATCTTAGCAGCAGTGCGGTACAAAGAGAAGTGCTACTGCTAATTAGCAGTAGCACGGGTCCAAAACAGTCGCTACTGATACAAAGTTAGCAGTAGTGCGTGTGGGCGAAACCGTCCTGCTACAAAAATCAACTGACAGTACCCACCAACCTATGTTTAGCAGCAGCACGGTGTCACGACACGCGCTACTGCTAATGCAATAGTAGTAGCGCGCTTTTTACACCATTCTCCGCTGCTAATTTTGAAAATGGCCACATGGTTGGCCCCGCTTAGTAGTAGCCTATGTGTGTAAAGCGCGTTGCTGCTACGCTCTTATTAGTAGCGCGTTTTACTGCCCGCGCTACTGCTAAGACGCAGCACACCACCACATTTTTCGCCTCCCCATCCTCCCCTCCCCCATCTCCTCTCCTCCCTTTCCCCTACCTCCCACATCCTCTCTCGCTCACTTTGCTTCTTCCTCAATACTTCTGCCCCCATTACTCTCCCTCTTCTACCTAACTTTCTCTCTCTTCATTACTCCTAGCTAACTACACCACTTCCATTAATGCATCTCCTTTCTCTTTTTCCTTCCCCCTCCACTAGTTGAAGTTGTCTCCTCCCAAATTAGCTAGCTAGGTAGATGTAGCATTTAGTGAAGTGACCTATTTGCCTCCTAACTAGATCTATCTTTGTCAAGAAGAGCTTTGTGCACTTTTGATCTCCCTACATCATCATCTCCACCGTTTGCTCGATCTCGAGATAGGTGATTAAAATTTTATGCTTTTGCAAGAATGGAAATATGTGTATGTGTGTGTGATATGATAATTGGGTGATATGATGGAAATTGTGTGTGTGTGGCATGAGTTGATGCCGAATTGTGCTTTTGAGTTGCCTATGTTTTGCCGAATGTCGATTTATTTTTGTTTCGGCGAATTCCGGGCAAACACTAGATCTATATGTCCTATTTTTAGGGAAGGTCATGCCGAATTTTTGTATGACTTTGATGCATGCATGCATTTTTGTAATCAATTTTTTATTATTACCGTGCAGACATTAATGATGGCCAGTGGAACAATGGTGGACAGGTGGTTGCGGTTGACGGTGCAGGACATGAAAGAAAATAACCTGATAGAGGTTTTATGTCCGTGTTGAAAATGCAAAGGAATAGTTTGGCTCGACCCCTATGACGATGGTCGTGTCGAAGGGCACCTGCTCATGACTGGTTTCATGGATGGCTATACTCAGTGGATAATTGAAGATGAGGATGATGATGTTGAGGACGCCGACGGGGCAGGCAGTGACGACACGGGGCAAGACGAAGAGATGATCAATAATGGCGGCGGGGAAGAGGCCGGACATGGCGGCGGAGAAGGGGCCGGACATGGTAGAGGAGAAGGGGCCGGACATGGCAGCGGAGAGAACATGGACTCCACGCAACAGAGTTCGTCATTACTAAGTTCAATCGTGAGAGACCTGCATGTTCAAGCACTGCTTCGCAAGGAGACGAGTACTGAGAGAGCTGCTTCTAGAGAGGAGGCTAAGCAGCAGCAACTGGTGGTAGACTCAAACACTCCATTGTGTGATGGTTGCAATCCTGAGGTGACCCGCTTGAGTTTCACGCTCCAACTCCTGAAGACGAAGGGTAAAAACAAATGGACCGACACTGGCCTCGATGAGCATCTCAAGTACCTAAAGGATGTTCTTCCCGAGGGGAATCTATGTCCTACTAGTGTTGATGAGGCCAAGAAGATCATGTGCCCTCTTGATCTACCACACCTTAGATACCATGGATGCATCAACGATTGCATAATTTATCAAAAGGAGCATGCGGAAAAAACAAGCTGTCCGGTGTGCAATGCTTCTTGATACAAGAAGGCCGAGAAGAACTGTCTCCAGCGGTATTTCATAGATCCCAAGGAAGCAAAGCTAATGCGCTGGCACGCTGAGAGGAAGAAGTCCGACGATGGAGATGATCCAAAGTTGAGACACGTCAAGGATGGAAGCCAGTGGAGAGCGTTGAACGGCTTCTATCGGTATTTCGATTGTGATGCAAGGAACATCGTGCGCATGTACCGATGGCATGAATCCGTTTGGCAACCAGAACACCAACCATAGCACATGGCACGTGTTTGTATGGATGTACAACCTCCCCCTGTTGTGCATGAAGTTGAACTACATTCACATGAGCATGCTGATTCAAGGGCCGAATCAACCAAGAAATAATATTAATCTGTATCTGGGCTACTTCAAGAAGAGTTAGACACATTATGGAAAACACCAGCCGATACATGGGACGCCAGCAAAGGCGAGTATTTCTACATGAGAGTCGCGCTGATCACGATGGTGCACGACTATCTCGGTTACGGATATGTCGCAGGCTAGGTGTGCCATGGATATTGCGGATGCACGCGGTGCATGGATGTTACGATGTCTCAGAAGCTAACATCAAGGAAAGATGGCGGGTCTGGGAAAATCAGGTAGATGGGGCATCGAAGATGGCTCGAAATGGACGACCCGTGGAGAAACCATGGAGATCTATTCAATGGTCACGTAGAGCATTGAGGACCTCCATGTAAGCGGAGCGGCGCTGAAATTGATGAGCTGTTGAAAAACTGGAAGCAGTGCCCCGCGCCGGGAAAGACGATGAAAAAGCCACCGGAGCCGCTGCTGAAGGTATGGAAGACGAGGTCTGTATTCTGGGACATGGAGTACTGGCACAAACTCGATACACCTCATTGCCTTGATCAAATGCATATCTATAAGAATTTCCTTGAGAGCTTGCTCGCGACACTGATGAACATGCTGGATAAGACCAAGGATGGGCCGAAGGCAAGAAAAGACTAGCATGATTTGAATATCAGTGAAGATCTGCATATGCCACCGCGTGAAAAGTCAGACGAGATAGAGATGGAGACAGAGGCGTGGGAGAAGAAGGGCAAGAAAATAAAGGAAGAGGATTATTGCCCCCCTTCTTGCTTCACCTTATGTCAGGCTGAGATTGACCAATTCTTTAAGTCCCTTACCGGAGTCAAAGTTAGTTCCGGTTACTGTGGCAAGATAAGCAGATATCTAGACACGGACAAGAAAAGGTTAAGCGGGATGAAGTCCCATAACTGTCATGTGATGATGATGCAGATACTACCTGTTACCCTTAGAGGGATAGTGGACAAGCACGTCCGTGACACGCTTATTGGTATCTGCAACTTTTTCGACGTCATCTCTCGAAAGTCGATCAGTGCGAAGCAGCTCCGAAGGCTACAGGAAGAGATCATTGTGATACTGAATGAGCTTGAGATGTACTTCCCACCCGCGTTCTTTGATGTGATGGTACATCTGTGTCCAAATTGTGGATGACATAATAGACCTGGGGCCGTCATTCCTGCACAACATGATGCCGTTTGAGCAGATGAATGGAATCATCGAAGGATTCGTTCGTAACATGTCCCGTCTGGATGGAAGCATCATCCAAGGCTATCTGATACAAGAGTGCATCTCTTTCTGCGAGAATTTCTATATGGCGCAGACTAGCTGCCTGGTGTTGGTATTGGTTTGCCCGTTACCAAGCACGATGGGAGGCTCTAAGGAGGAGGTCACTCCAACGGTCGCAGGGAACTGCACGTGGCATACTCACATCGACGCAGCGACTTTGACAGACCAAATTGGTAGTGCTACAACACCTAGACAAGGTAGATCCTTTCCTGGCACTACACAAACACTACAAAAAAAGACACATCCGTGACATTTTGGGCCAAACGAATTTTTTTCATGTCATACTTATGACACTTACATGACGATAATTGTGACAAAACCCGGTATCATCATAGATGTGGTGGGCTCCTACTTCTATGACAAAAAATCATGACAGAAAATGGGCTTTTCATCTTGGGCGGGCCGGAGACGCAGCTGCATGACATTCTTTGGGTCGTCCATGATGGAAAAACCGTGGTAGAAGCGAGGGTGAGGAAAATTTCGGCGAGTTCCCGGTTACGGTGGGTGGTCGGGGGCCGAGCGATGCGCGTTTCTCTCGTACATGTACGCGTGTGTGTGTGAGGCATTGGCTCTAACAGAACCCGAGCGAGGCGTTGGGCTCTAACTGAACTCGAGCAATTCCACTGCAGGCTACACTTCACTAAACCCGAGCGATCGATCGATGGCCGTTAATTGAACCCGATCGAGCGATTCCTTCGCTAATTCTGCTAACTGAAGTCGATCGATGCTGCCTCTGGATGAACAATGAGCGTTGCAGGGGGGGGGGGTTGGATGAACAGTGAGCGGTGGGTGTGATGAACATGACCCAGTGGCGTTGCCTCTTGATGAACAGGACCCCGACCGATCGAGCCCGTTGGGGCTGGATGAACAAGACCCAGTGGATGGCTGGATGAACAGGACGACCCCGTGGAGGGCTAGATGAACAGTAAATGGTGGAGGGGTGGATGAACAGTAGCCCGTGGAGGGGTGGTTGAACAGGAGCCCGTGGAGAGGGGTGGTTGAACAGTAGCCGGTGGAGTAGCGTGCGGTGGAGTCTGGATGAATAGGAGCCCGTGGATGAACAGTCGCAGGTGGAGGCTGGAGGAGGTCAACGGTGGATGAACAGTAGCCTGTGGAGGCTGGAGGAGGTCGACGATGGAGATGAACATTACCCCGTGTAGTCCTGTTTTGCGGTACACCACACCCCTCCCGATGAACAGGACCCCCATTTCGACCATAGCTCTGCAACACAAGTCCATTCCGTTTGTTTTGCAGTACGCCACTGTTGGGGAACGTAGTAATTTCAAAAAAATTCCTACGCACACCGCAAGATCATGGTGATGCATAGCAACGACAGGGGAGAGTGTGTCTACGTACCCTCGTAGACCGAAAGCGGAAGCGTTACCACAACGCGGTTGATGTAGTCGTACGTCTTCATGGCACGACCGATCAAGCACCGAAAGCACGACACCTCCAAGTTCTTGCACATGTTCAGCTTGATGACGTCCCTAAATCTCCGATCCAACTGAGCTTCGAGGGAGAGTTTCGTCAGCACGACGGCATGGTGACGATGATGGTGTTCTACCAACGCAGGGCTTCACATAAGCACTGCTACGATATTATCGAGGAGGACTATGGTGGAGGGGGAACCGCACACGACTAAGTGATCAATGATCAATTGTTGTGTCTATGGGGTGCCCCCTCCCCCGTATATAAAGGAGTAGAGGAGGGGGCCGGCCAGGGGAGGAGGCGCGCCCAAGGGAGGAGTCCTACTCCTAGGACTCCTCCTTTTCCTATTTGGAGAGGGAGAGGGCAGGAAGAGGAAGGAAAGGGGGGGCCGGCCCCCCTCCCAATTCGGATTGGGCTTCGGGGGGGGGGCACCCCCTCCCTTGCTCCTTTCCCATCCTTTCCACTAAGGCCCATTAAGGCCCATATACCTCCCGGGGGGGTCCGATAACCTCCCGGAGCTCTGGTATTGTCCCAATCTCACCCGGAACCATTCCGGTGTCCAAATATAGTCGTCCAATATATTGATCTTTATGTCTCGACCATTTTGAGACTCCTCATCATGTCCGTGATCACATCCGGAACTCCGAACAACCTTCGGTACATCAAAACACATAAACTCATAATAACCGTCATCTAACTTTAAGCGTGCGAACCCTACGGGTTTGAGAACTATGTAGACATGACCGAGACACGTCTCTGGTCAATAACCAATAGCGGAACTTGGATGCTCATATTGGCTCCTACATATTCTACGAAGATCTTTATCGGTCAAACCGCATAAAAACATATGTAATGCATCAATCTCGTTACAGTCAAGTCTCTTTACTCGTTACGTAATGCATCATCCCATAACTAACTCATTAGTAACATTGCTTGCAAGGCTTATAGTGATGTGCATTACCGAGAGGGCCCAGAGATACCTCTACGACAATCAGAGTGACAAATACTAATCTCAAAATATGTCAACTCAACAAGTACCTTCGGAGACACCTGTAGAGCACCTTTATAATCACCAGTTACGTTGTGATGTTTGGTAGCACACAAAGTGTTCCTCCTGTAATCGGGAGTTACATAATCTCATAGTCATAGGAACATGTATAAGTCATAAAGAAAGCAATAGCAACATACTAAACGATCAAGTGCTAAGCTAACGGAATGGGTCAAGTCAATCACATCATTCTCCTAATGATATGATCCCGTTAATCAAATGACAACTCATGTCTATAGTTAGGAAACTTAACCATCTTTGATTCACGAGCTAGTCAAGTAGAGGCATACTAGTGACACTATGTTTGTCTATGTATTCATACATGTATTATGTTTCTGGGTAATACAATTCTAGCATGAATAATAAACATTTATCATGATATGAGGAAATAAATAATAACTTTATTATTACCTCTAGGGCATATTTCCTTCAGTCTCCCACTTGCACTAGAGTCAATAATCTAGATTACATAGTAATGATTCTAACACCCATGGAGCCGTGCTGCTGATCATGTTTTGCTCGTGGAAGAGGCTTAGTCAATGGGTCTGCAACATTCAGATCCGTATGTATCTTGCAAATCTCTATGTCTCCCACCTGGACTTGGTCCCAGATGGAATTGAAGCGTCTCTTGATGTGCTTGGTTCTCTTGTGAAATCTAGATAGCTTTGCGAAGGTAATTGCACCAGTATTGTCACAAAAGATTTTCATTGGACCCGATGCACTAAGTATGACACCTAGATCGGATATGAACTCCTTCATCCAGACTGCTTCATTTGCTGCTTCCGAAGCAGCTATGTACTCCATTTCACATGTAGATCCAGCCACGATGCTTTGTTTAGAACTGGACCAACTGACAGCTCCACCGTTCAATATAAACACGTATCCGGTTTGCGTTTTAGAATCGTCCGGATCAGTGTCAAAGCATGCATCGACGTAACCATTTACGACAAGCTCTTTGTCACCTCCATAAATGAGAAACATATCCTTAGTCCTTTTTAGGTATTTCAGGATGTTCTTGACCGCAGTCCAGTGATCCACTCCTGGATTACTTTGGTACTTCCATGCTAAACTAATAGCAAGGCACACATCAGGTCTGGTACACAACATTGGATACATGATAGAGCCTATGGCTGAAGCATAGGGAACTTCTTTCATTTTCTCTCTATCTTTTGATGTGGTCAGGCATTGAGTCTGACTCAATTTCACACCTTGTATGACAGGCAAGAACCCTTTCTTTGCTTGATCCATTTTGAACTTTTTCAAAAGTTTATCAAGGTATGTACTTTGTGAAAGTCCAATTAAGCGTCTTGATCTATCTCTATAGATCTTGATGCCCAATATGTAAGCAGCTTTGATGACCCACAAGTGTAGGGGATGAACCGTAGTCCTTTCGATAAGTAAGAGTGTCGAACCCAACAAGGAGCAGAAGGAAATGATAAGCAGTTTTCAGTAAGGTTTTCTCTGCAAGCACTGAAATTGTAGGTGATAGATAGTTTTGTGATAAGATAAATAGTAACGAGTAACAAGTAAATAAAGTAAATAAAGTGCAGCAAGGTGGCCCAATCCTTTATGTAGCAAAGGATAAGTGAGGGAGTCCCGGATTAGGGGGTGTCCGGATAGCTAAACTATCACCATCGGCCGGACTCCTGGACTATGAAGATACAATATTGAAGACTTCGTCCCGTGTCCGGATGGGACTTTCCTTGGCGTGGAAGGTAAGCTTGGCGATACGGATATGTAGATCTCCTACCATTGTAACCGACTCTATGTAACCCTAACCCTCGTCGGTGCCTATATAAACCGGAGGGTTTTAGTCCGTAGGACGAACAACAATCATACCATAGGCTAGCTTCTAGGGTTTAGCCTCTCTGATCTCGTGGTAGATCTACTCTTGTACTACCCATATCATCAATATCAATCAAGCAGGAGTAGGGTTTTACCTCCGTCGAGAGGGCCCGAACCTGGGTAAAAACATCGTGTCCCTTGTCTCCTGTTACCATCCGCCTAGACACACAGTTCGGGACCCCCTACCCGAGATCCGCCGGTTTTGACACCGAGATTGGTGCTTTCATTGATAGTTCCTCTGTGTCGTCATCTTTAGGCCCGATGGCTTCTCCAGTCATCGATGATGATGCAGTCCAGGGTGAGACTTTTCTCCCCGGACAGGTCTTCGTATTCGGCGGCTTCGCACTGCGGGCCAATTCGCTTGGCCATCTATAGCAGATTGAAAGCTACGCCCCTGGCCATCAGGTCAGATTTGGAATTTTGAACTATACGACCGACGTCCGCGGAGACTTCTTCTTCGGCGGGTTCGAGCCACAGCCAAGCGCGCCACACTGTCACGAGGGGCATGATCTAGCTCTGCTGCCCAACAGTGCCCTGGAGGCCGCACAAGTGTCCGCTCTGACCCTTAGCTCGGAGCCGACTGCGCCGATCGAGGATGGGTGGCTGGACACCGACTCGGGGGCTGCTATCTGTATGGCAATTGAGCTGAACACCAATCCTGTCCTTTGCGAAGCCCGTGACTCCAAGGTGCCGGACTCCTCTCCGGACTCCGAACCTTCCACGCCCCTGCCAATTGAATCTGATTGGGCACCGATCACGGAGTTTACCTTCGCGGACATCTTTCGGCACTCGCCCTGTGGCGACATCCTGAATTCACTAAAGTCTCTCTGTCTATCAGGAGAGCCCTGGCCAGACTATGGTCAGGAAGGTTGGGATGTGGACAATGAAGAAATTCGAAGCCCAACCACCACCCACTTCGTAGCCAATGTCGAAAGTTTAAACGACGTGCTCGACTTCGACTCCGAAGACATCGACGGTATGGACGACGATGTAGGTGACAAATATGAACCAGCACCTATAGGGTACTGGACAGCCACCTCATCTCACGATGTATACATGGTGGACACACCTGAAGGAAGCGATGACGAGGAACAACGGGACGTCACGAGGGATCATTCCCTCGAAAAGCAGTCAAAACGGTGACGTAAGCGCCGTTCAAAGTCCCGCCTCGACAAAGGCAGCAGCCATACAGACCCAGCCATAGAGCAGGGCGAACCGGTGGATGACGAACATGCTATCGAGCAACCGTCTGAACAGGGCAATCTGGATAAACAACCCGTCCCCGGCGAAGATAACAGTCCGGGCAATCCCACGCCGGACAAGTTACTTGAGCAGAAGAACCTCCACAAAAGGCTCGTCGCCACTGCGCGTAGCCTGAAAAAGCAAAAGCAGAAGCTCAAAACAGCGGAAGATGCGCTCAGAATCAGATGGAGCAAAGTACTCAACACCGCAGACAAATAAGGCGATAGTCTCCGAACAAAGAGCTACCCGAGGCGAAAACTACTGCCCGAATTCGATGAGGAGGCCATAGAGCCCCCGCAATCAAAGAACAAGGAGGCCACTCGGTCGGATAGACGACCCCATGGCAAACATAGAGCGGCAAATGGCGCCGCACACAAGCCGGTCCGCGTTCCGCACACGGATTCGCATCGAAAAGATGGCCCAGTTAGATCTATCTACGGGCCAAGAAAGCAAGCTCTAGTAAGCAATGCAACACATAAAGTATCCGAATACTACGGTACACCTAAATAAAGGGGTGCCGCACACCCCCTATGTTTCACCGATGAGGTTCTGGATTATGAATTTCCAGAGGGATTCAAGCCCGTAAACATAGAGGCATACGACGGAACAACAGACCCTGGAGTCTGGATTGAGGATTACATCCTCCACATACACATGGATAGAGGAAATGATCTCCACGCCATAAAATACATACCCCTCAAGCTCAAAGGGCCAGCCCGGCATTGGCTCAAAAGCCTCCCCGAAAACACCATTGGAAGTTGGGAAGAGCTCGAGGATGCTTTTCGGGCAAATTTTCAAGGGACCTATGTCCGACCTCCGGATGCAGACGATTTAAGTCACATAACTCAACAACCCAGAGAGTCAGCCCGAAAATTCTGGAACAGATTCCTTACTAAAAAGAACCAAATAGTCGACTATCCGGACGCCGAAGCCTTAACAACTTTCAAACACAACGTCCGAGACGAATGGCTCGCCAGACACCTCGGCCAAGAAAAGCCAAGAACAATGGCCGCATTAACAAGCCTCATGACCCGCTTTTGCACGGGAGATGATAGCTGGCTGGCAAGATGCAGTATCAACGACCCAAGTACATCCGAAGCCAGGGATTGAAATGGGAAACCACGACGCAGCAAGGAACAAGGCCGGACCAAGGGCAACAGCCCAAAGAGCACAACAGTCAACGCTGGATTCAAAAGCTCACGGCAGAATCATAAAAAGTTGTTGAGGGAGTCCTGGACTAGGGGGTGTCCGGATAGCCGGATTACCACCATCGGCCGAAATATCATCGGCCGGACTATCATCATCGACCGGACTCCAAGACTATGAAGATACAAGATTGAAGACTTCGTCCCGTGTCCGGATGGGACTTTCCTTGGCGTGGAAGGCAAGCTTGGCGATACGGATATGTAGATCTCCTACCATTGTAACCGACTCTATGTAACCCTAGCCCTCTCCGGTGTCTATATAAACCGGATTGCCCTAGTCCGTAGGACAGACATTACAACAATCATACCATAGGCTAGATTTTAGGGTTTAGCCTCCTTGATCTCGTGGTAGATCCACTCTTGTAAACATCCACAATATCAATATCAATCAAGCAGGACGTAGGGTTTTACCTCCATCAAGAGGGCCCGAACCTGGGTAAAACATCGTGTCCCTTGTCTCCTGTTACCATCCGCCTAGACGCACAGTTCGGGACCCCCTACCCGAGATCCGCCGGTTTTGACACCGACATTGGTGCTTTCATTGAGAGTTCCTCTGTGCCGTCACCGATAGGAAGGATGCCTCTTTCCGTCTTCAAGGACGGTATCTTCGCCAATGGAGCCTTGTCCGCTGGCCAAACTATCCGGCTAGGAGGTTTTCTTATGACCGCCTGTCCGGCCACCGCTTCCACAATGACCTCTTGAGTCATCGAGGGCAATCTTCACGTCAACTCAGAATTCGCCGAGCATCTAGATCCAGCAGAGCTCTCGTCTGTAAACGAACTCTTGGATCGGATCGCCGCCCTGGGAGTCGCTACAGACTACGATCAGATTGGGCTTAAAACCGATCTGAGAGAGATTAACTCTCCCCAGGTCACCCACCATGTTACGGTGGTAGAAGAACAATGCGGCGACTCTTCTCCTGTATTGAAAACTAGTTATGTCCGGGCTCCCAAACCCTCCATGCCGGATTCCCGCGGAGGGGCGGACTTCGATTAAACACTGAACTTAAAATCAGGCCTCGTTCCGGACTCGTTGGACAATGTCCAGCAATCAAAACTTCCGAGTTTGGAAACTTCTCGGCCTTTGAGCCTTGAGATGGGTAGGGTTCCGGACTTAGTTCCACCCACCCGACCAGATATATGCGATCTATCTCTAATCCAGCAAGAGCCCGCTGAAACAGTACATCACTACTGGGCCAGATTCCTCCTGGTTATGGACAGGATAAAGGACTGCCGAGAGGAAAACGCAATCTCAATTTTCTGCAATAATTGCACGGACGAAGGAATCTTGAACGCCGTCAGCCGTCGTGAAATCACACGCTTCGCCGACCTGGCATCCATAGTACAAAAGTACTGTGCGATAGAGAGTTTCCAGAAAACCGAAAATAGGTTTTGGGACAATCCGGCCCTGGATACAGACCCAGTCCGCAACAAAAGGGTGCATCACACTCAGGCACCAGGTGCGAGAACCAAGAAACAGAAACCCCTTAAAGGGAACGGAACCGTACTAGAGGGATGGCTCAGCAGACCCTGTACAATTCATAGTACAGAGGGCTCCATCCCAACACATAGCCTTCGAGCATGTTGGATACTACGGCAGGTGGCCAAAAGTGGCGAGGAGCTTCTAGCCCCGGGAAACCACACCAACAATACCGGTACGGTATCAACAGTCGTCGAGACTTTCGCATCAAACAATATGCGGAAACGAACAATCCGCAGCCTCGCCGAAGTCTACCTAGTAGCCACAGCAAATCCTTGGAGCGACGCGGCCATCACCTTCAACGCCAGCGACGAACCTAAATACCGAACAGCCCGAGCACCAACCGCATTGGTCCTTAGTCCGATAGTGGACGGCTTTCGACTTACCAAGGTACTCATGGATGGAAGCAGCGGATTAAACCTCATCTACAAGGAAACCCTTCAAAAAATGGAAATAGACTGGAGCCGCATTGAGCGAAGCAGCACAACCTTCAGAGGAATAATCCCTAGCCGGGAAGTGCGCTGCACAGGAAAAATCACACTCGATATGGTATTCGGCTCGCCGGACAATTACAGGTCCGAGGAAATCACGTTCCAAGTGGCCCCGTTCAACAGCGGATACCACGCTATATTAGGATGAGAGGCATTCACAATCTACCAAGCCGTACCCCATTACGGGTACATGAAGCTCAAAATGCCTGGGCCCGGCGGAATAATCACTCTCGTTAGTGATCTGGACATATCACTCCGTGCCGAAAACAAGACGGTCGCATTAGCCCTGGAGGCGCTATCCGAAGCCTTAGCGGCAGAAGAACTCACCGTGCTGCGCTCTATGGTGAATAGGGACGATGTGATACTCGATAAGAGATCCAAGTCCACCTCCTTTAAACCAGCCGAAGAAATAGTAAAATTCCAGGTCCACCCAACGGACCCGACAAAGACGGCCTCCATCGGGGCACAATTGGGTCCTGATGTAGACGCCGCACTGCGAGAATTCCTTCAGGAAAATTGGGACATTTTGGCCTGGCACCCTTCGGATATGCCCGGAATCCCACGCAGACTAGCGGAACACAGCCTAAACATCCTAAAAGGATTCAAGCCAGTCAAACAGGCTCTTCGACGATTTTTCGAACCCAAAAGACAGGCAATGGGAGAGGAACTAGCCAAACTATTGGAAGCCGGATTCATCAGAGACATCAAACATCCGGATTGGCTAGCAAACCTGGTAATGGTACCAAAGAAGGACAAATCCTGGCGCCTATGTGTCGATTTCAAAGACCTAAATAAAGCCTGCCCAAAGGATCCCTTCCCCCTCCCCCGCATCGACCAAATCATCGATGCCACTGCAGGGCACGATTCATTGTGCTTCCTGGACGCATACTCCGGCTATCATCAAATCAAGATGGCAGAAGCAGATCAAGCCGCAACGGCATTCATTACTCCATATGGACCATTCTGCTTCAACACGATGCCCTTTGGACTCAAAAATGCTGGCGCAACATATCAGCGCATGATTCAGACATGTCTGGCTACCCAGATTGGCAAGACAGTAGAGGCATACATAGACGACGTGGTCGTCAAAAGTAAACGCGTCGAAAGCTCTTGGGCTTCATCGTATCCGGTAGAGGAATTGAAGCAAATCCGGCCAAGATCCGGGCTCTATCACAGCTGGATATTCCAAAAAACCTCAAACAGATCCAGAAATTGACTGGATGCGTGGCGGCTCTCAGCCGCTTTATCTCCCGCTTAGGAGAAAAGGCTTGGCCTCTCTATCGCCTCCTCAGGCACACCGAACACTTCGAGTGGACGGATGCTGCCACCGCCGGACTCAAAGAAATAAAGGCCATATTGGCAACAAATCTGGTCCTAGCTGTGCCCAACCTGGGCGAACCTATGTTGTTATACATCGCGGCAACACATCAAGTTGTGAGCGCAGTGCTCGTCGTAGAACGAGAGACAGAAGGGCATAAATTCCCTCTTCAAAAACCAGTATACTACGTATCCATTGTGTTAACCCCCTGCAAGTCCCGTTACCCGCACTATCAGAAGATCGCGTATGCAGTGTTCATGGCATCCCGGAAGCTCCGACACTACTTTCAAGAGTGTTCGATAACAGTGGCCTCTGAAGTACCACTCAATGACATTATAAACAACCGCGACGCAACGGGCAGGATTGCAAAATGGGCCATTGAGCACTTACCATTCGATATAACTTACAGACCTCGACGAGCTATAAAGTCACAAGTTTTGGCTGACTTTGTCGCTGAATGGACCGAAGCCGGACTCCCTAAAGAGTACGGCACATACTCCAATTGGATTATGCACTTCGACGGCTCTAAAATGTTGGCCGGACTGGGGGCTGGCGTCGTATTGACGTCCCCGACCGGTGACACAGTCCAATACGTACTTCAAATAATGTACACAGACTCCAACAATGCAGCCGAATACGAGGCCCTTTTACAGGGTCTCCGGATGGCAATATCCATGGGCATTCAACGCCTAGAGGTGCGCGGGGATTCAAACCTCGCAATATCCCAAATAAATGGAGACTTTGATGCCAAGGATCCGAAAATGGCAGCATATCGCAACGCTGTTCTAAAAATGTCAGCTCAGTTCGACGGACTCGAATTCCATCACGTAGCCAGGGATAATAACCAAGTGGTCGACGTATTGGCACGCATCGGCGCAAAACGTGACGCTGTCCCTCCAAACATCTTCCTGGAACGGCTGTTCAAGCCATCCGTACTAGGGGAAGAGGAGTCCGGAAATAACAAGCCGGAAGCAGCCACAACAACCGACACAGAGCAATTTGACATAAGCGGCAATTCCGCCGCCGAAATAATACCTTCAGCCCACGACATAATGGTCGTAATCACCCCGTGGACAGAACCATTCCTAGCCTACTTACTTAGGCAGGAACTTCCCGAAGACCAAAATGAGGCCCGCTGCATAGTTCGGCGATCTAAAGCCTACAAGGTCCACGAGGGAGAACTTTATAAGAAAAGCACAACCGGAGTCCTTCAAAGGTGTATCTCCAAAGAGGAAGGGCGAGACCTCCTGGCTGAAATTCATGCCGGACTAGGCGGACACCACGCAGCAGCCCGGGCCCTCGTAGGAAAGGCATTCCGTACAGGATTTTATTGGCCGACGGCCCGGGCAGATGCTCAGGACTTAGTCCAACGATGCGTCGGTTGTCAGCTCTTTGCTAATCAGAGCCATATGCCACCCACCACCCTCAAAACTATACCAATTACCTGGCCGTTCATAGTCTGGGGGCTTGACATGGTTGGACCACTTAAAGGGGGAACCCACAAGCAAAGATACCTATTGGTCATGGTGGATAAATTCACCAAATGGATAGAGGCCAAGCCAGTTAAAACGGCAGAGTCCGGACCAGTGATAGACTTTATATCCGGGGTAGTACACCGTTACGGTGTCCTCCACAGCATCATCACCGATAACGGCACGAATTTTACGGCCAACGAGGTTAAATCATGGTGCAAAAATATGGGCATTAAGCTCGATTATGCTTCAGTCTATCATCCTCAAACCAATGGTCAAGTGGAACAAGCAAATGGTCTAATAATGAGCGGCATCAAACCCAGACTAGTGCGGTCACTTACGAAATCTGACGCGCACTGGGTAGAGGAGCTCGACTCCGTACTCTGGGGGCTGTGGACAACGCCCAACCGTACTACCGGATTCACACCATTTTTTATGGTGTACGGCGCAGAGGGAGTTCTGCCCTGCGACATTATTCATGACTCACCTCGAGTGCGCATGTATGAAGAAAGAGAGGCCGAGCTAGATCGGCAGGACAGCTTGGACACATTGGAGGAAGAACGCGACGTCGCCAAGGCTCGTTCTGCATTTTATCAGCAGCAGGCTCGAAGATATCAAAGCAGAGAAGTATGGGCCAAGACTTACAACGTTGGCGAACTAGTTCTACGCCTGCCGGACAAGAAACATGACAAGCTTAAGCCCAAATCGGAGGGCCCCTTCATTATCGATCAAGTCCTGACCGGTGGAGCGTACCGTCTACGAAATGCGTCGGATAACCGACTCGAGCCGAACCCATAGAACGCAACCCGCCTCCGAAGATTCTATGCCTAGCGCCGGACTAAGAGTTTGTCCTCTTCCCCTGCTCAAATTTTTATACTTCAGCTGTCTTTTATTTCTCTTTCTTCTCTTCATTTCTTATCAAAAAGCCCTTAAGGGCCTACTTGCGCATTGTTCACACACACTTGATGTGCCATCCGCACTCATTATACCTGGGGGCTTCTTTACCAGAAGCTTAAATTATAAGGGCTTCATGCCCAGCACATGTGTCAAGCTTCCACATGTACCTTTTATTCACCATTATATGCATCGATATGACTTAAGTTTTGGCCAAGCTGGGTTGCCTGGCTCCTGTGCTTACCCCTACGTTCCCGATTGTTCGGTTAGGAGGTAAAGGGAGCACCTCTGCGATTGTTACTGCCGGGTCAGCCGGATGTGTACCTCAGACTGGGTGAAGCCGAAAGCTAGCGTTCTTAATGGAATATTCGGTCGGTGATTTTAAAGATGATTTTACCTACTTATTTATCCGCACCCAGATGTTTTTATGCTTTTTTCGCAGTCCGGACATGCACTTTAGGGCATGCCACCCCCAGAGGAAAGGAACCCTTAACGGAACTATTCTCCCTGGAAGATGTTTCTTACTAACCATGTAATATAACATAACTAGTTGGGCACTTGTCTGATAAAGCACTAATGACCCCTACGCCTGGTCTCCATGCATACCCCGGTTGTTTCATAACCGAGAAGGTATTCGGACACACTCCGGACTCTAGGGTCCCGAGGTCAAAGCGAAAAGGTCGGCAAAGACAAATGATCTACAATCCGGCTAGAAGGCATTTTACATGTCATTTTATAATACATTGTCAAATTGACTGACTGTATTCTTCTTCAATCCCGTCTAACAGGCTGTCTAATTTACAGTCCTGTTGGGAAAACTTAGAGGCCAACTCTACTTCGCCGTATACTAAACTTACAGGAATCTCCTTCCCATCGGGCCCCACAGTTCCGACTTCGGCCATGTGGTTGGGATCCGCTTTCTTGTACCGCGTCTTTACCATGGCCCAGGCCTCCCTGGCACCTTGGCAGCAGGCTGAAATCTTCCATAAATGGAAGCGCTGCCGCACTCCCTGAAGCTTCTCCGCAAGCTCCCCAAGTCCCTCGGGTAGGGAGAAGGCTAGCCATAAAGCCTGGATGACGCCGCTCATTGCTTGCCGAACTCATTCGATCAGTTGCAACAACTCGGGAAGTTGATCACCCGTTGATACGGGCATCTCCTCCGCAGGGCGACCTGTAAGTATACCTACAGACATATTTCGTCAAATCAACTTCCTCGCCGAACTCTTCTTTTCAAAGGAGTTCGCTCAAGCACTTACTATAGATGCCGCGACGAAGCCGCTGATTCTCCTTAACGGAGCCAGACAGCTCGGCCCGAACGCCTTTCAGCTCTTCTCCTAGCTGGGCATGGGCATCCTGGAGCTTGTTCCTTTCGTGCTGCACCCTCTCGCCGGCCTTCAGCTGGCGCAGAAGTTCTTGCCTGTCAGGATCTTGTCCGGCAGCACCTGCAACGTCATTATCAGACTTGCGCACAGGCCAAACACTACTTATCTTTTTAAGTAATGTGTTACCAGGAGAGGTCCCTGCGTTTCCTCCTGTGGCAGCGAGTGCGGCCTCAAGTTGAGCCTTACACTCTTGCAGCTCCTGAGACAGTTGGGTATTCTTCTCGGTAAGACCCTGCGTTTCATATGATCCTTAAATCAGTTAATATAACTACTTTAAGTCTCGGGGGCTACTGGCATATATAACTATTAAATTCTCTTACCCGTATGTCTTTTACATACTGCTCCGTGGCTCTGGTCAAACCATCTTGAGCGGCACGGAGGTGCGCGTCCCCTGCGTTAAAGGCATCCAACGGCTCAGGGGAGAAGCACGCGTCACGAAATACTGTCCGGCGACGCCTATGGTTCATGGCGCTCTCCACCTCAGACTTGGTGGCGGACAGTCTGTCGGCATCCTCTGTCGGAGGAGTGTCCGGCTCGCGCCTTGCGCTCGCCTCCCCCGCCAGGCCAGGCGCTGGAGCTTGGCTGGTAGAGGCCGGATTGGCAACGCCCACGCCCGCAGTCTGGTGGGCGCTTTTTCTCCTACAAAAGTCATGAGCACTCAAACGTTTCCTAGGAACGTTGCTCCAGCTAATGAATTGTGAGCTATACCTTTGTGGTGACGTTTCAGTCCGCGCCGCGCTCCTCTTCCATCTACTGGTCCAGACTGGCCTTTGATGGTCAGCCGCCGCGGGCTCGGCTTCCCGCCCTAGAGGCGCCTCCTGCACAACGTCATCATATATGTTGGTCATAAATAAGCAAGGAAGGAATAACGGTGTTAGGACTTCGGTTACAATCACCTGGGAAGCCGGATATAGCCCGGGATAGTCGGCCGTAATGGCGACTAAAGCATTATCCATGCTGAGCTGGTGGAACACCCCGTCGATTAGCTCCACTCCTACGTCCGGATCCTCTTCGGAGGCCGGGTCCCGGGATCTCTTTGGATCCTCGGGCTACGGAGCTGGACTTAGCATGTCCTCCACCGTCCGACGCAGCTCCTGCGTCGAAAGAAGAACACAATATAAGAAACTTAAGTTTCGAAGGCATGGGTTGGACACGTGAAGTGTTCGCTTACCCAAGGCCGGGGATTATTCATGGAGAACCCATTTAACGGGTTCGTCCGAAGGAAATCCTCCTTCTCCCCCTTATACAGGCCGGACAGGATCTTCACCAGGTCTTCGGCCGAATCCGGCCCTTTGCGGCCATGACGGGTGGCATCGTCCTCCCCGTTGAAATCCCACATGGGGTGGCCCCTATATTGTAGTGGCTGCACTCCCCGCATAATGCATGTTGCCATGACTCCAATCATGGTCAACCCGGAATGGGCGAGTAACCTTATCCGGCCCATCAAATAATGGACGCTCTTGTCTTCCTCCAGTTAGGGGCTCCGTGGGCGCCAACTAAGGCGTTTCTTCAGAGGAGCATTGTTGAACTCCAGGAGGCCGATCCGAACAGGGTCCGGCAGCGGAGCGTCTTCTATATAAAACCATAACGAAGGCCAGTCTTCGGACGCCTTCTTAGGCGTTCCGGATGGATATCTGGTCCAGGCAATACGCCTTATTTCGGCGCCGCCCACTTGATATATGAACCCCTCGTGAGAGCGGCGAACAAGGCAAAACAACCTCTTCCACAGCGCAAAATGGGGCTCGACGCCCAGGAATAGCTCGCAAAGAGCTACGTAACCCGCAATATGCAGGATCGAGGCGGGCGTGAGGTTATGAAGCTGGAGTCCGTAGAACTCCAGGAGCCCGCGGAGGAACGGATGTACAGGAAATCCGAGCCCCCTTATCAGATAGGGGATGAAGCATACCCGCTCCCCTTTGTTGGGATTTGGGGTAGCCTCCGCTTGCTTCCCAACTTTATAGGTGGCCAGCCCGGCCTGGACAGGAACCATGAAGGCCGGAGGGAGATATCCCCCCGTTTGAAGCTTCACCAGCTCGTTGTGTGGAACAGAGCATCTCCCCCAATCTCCTGGCAGAGGGCTGGGAGCGCGAGAAGAGGAGCTGCGTTGAGGATCCATGATGGAATGGGTTCTTGGTCGAAAGCGCTTCGATGGGTATCCACGGGGGGAAGATGGTGATTTGGATCTGGATTCGTGCCTCTCTTATAGGCAGATTACTCGCACAACTAGGGGGTAAAACATAAAAGGCAACCTGGCTTTTCGCATTCGTGCGATGCATGGAGGAAGGCCATTATTGGGCGTGGGAGCTAAGAAACGCAACGTTAATGAGGAAGCCGGACACTATTCGGCAGGTACATGGCACTTGAAGAAGAACCCGCCTTGCAACACCGAAGAATACACACATGCTGGACTTATCGTCATTGAAGACTAGTTCGGGGGCTACTGAGGGAGTCCTGGACTAGGGGGTGTCCCGATAGCCGGATTACCACCATCGGCCGAACTATCATCGGCCGGACTATCATCATCGACCAGACTCCAAGACTATGAAGATACAAGATTGAAGACTTCGTCCCGTGTCCGGATGGGACTTTCCTTGGCGTGGAAGGCAAGCTTGGCGATACGGATATGTAGATCTCCTACCATTGTAACCGACTCTATGTAACCCTAGCCCTCTCCGGTGTCTATATAAACCGAATGGCCCTAGTCCGTAGGACATAAATTACAACAATCATACCATAGGCTAGCTTTTAGGGTTTAGCCTCCTTGATCTCGTGGTAGATCCACTCTTGTAAACATCCACAATATCAATATCAATCAAGCAGGACATAGGGTTTTACCTCCATCAAGAGGGCCCGAAACTGGGTAAAACATCGTGTCCCTTGTCTCCTGTTACCATCCGCCTAGACGCACAGTTTGGGACCCCCTACCCGAGATCCGCCGGTTTTGACACCGACAGCTGCCCCCTAAGGATAACAGGGACGAGCTATCTAACTTAAACAAAATCTTGGAGAAGGTATGCCAAAACCACAGTACCCCCGGGAGTCCTGTAAATCATACCCATAGAGATTGTTGGGTCTTCAAGCAGTCCGTCAAACTCAACGCCGAACACAAGGGGCTCAACACACCGAGCAAGTACGATGACGAACCCCACAAGCAGAGCACCGGAAAACAAAAGAATTTACCACAAGAAGTCAAAACAGTAAACTCACTTTGCATGACAAAGGGGAAAAACAGAATGGCGCCCATAGAGATATGCGCCATACGACCTATCCAAAGGAGTCCCGCCACTGGTTGTTAAAACCAGTCACCTTCGACCATCAGGATTACTCTAGAAGTATCCGGAATACAGGATGGACTGCCTTGATATTAAATCTGATAATCGACGGACTCCAATTTACACAAGTCCGAATGGACGGCGGCAGTGATCTAAACCTGCTATATCAGGACACAATCTGCAAAATGGGGATAGACCCAACCAAAATTCGCCATAGCAACACTTCCTTTCAAGGGGTAATCCCAGGCTGATATGCCCATTGTACGGGCTCTCTATTGCTAGAAGTTGTGTTCTGCTCACCTGACAACTTCCGCCGTGAAAAGTTAACCTTCCACCTCACCCCATTTACAAGTAGCTATCAAGCACTACTAGGGCATGAAGCTTTCGCCCGCTGTAACGCAATACCGTATTATGCATCCCTCACATTTAAAATGCCCGGTCCACGAGGCATCATCTCCTTAAAGGGAAATATCGAGTGTTTCATTCACCATTATTGTCTTGAGGTCTTGCTCTGAGAACTCCAACTATCATGACAACGAGAGGAAAGGAAAAACCCTAAAAGAATTGTTCTTCTCGAAGGTCGAACAACTCAGAATTAACTCTCGGGATGAGCCATAGCAACATCTCTTGAGCTGAGACATGAAGCACAGATCTGGAGGGATGGAGTGGAACAGATGATGAGGGTCACTAGGTAGACAACAATTCCACACTTAAGAAGGTGGTAGACGATTGTCAACGTAGTGAGGATTTGAATTGCCATGATACCACGACGAAACATCCTGGAGGGGGGTGATTCGTAGATTATTATCTTAAGTGGCAAAAAGAATTACTTTTGATTCAGAGATCATTGAAACTCTTCATACCAGCCTAAGACAATTCACAACGATCGTTTGGAGGGGGTCGGTAGAATGGCATACTCGGACTTGGATGATGTGGATTACCTTGTTGAAGACAACGTAATGGATGAATTTGCTTATCACCAGAAATGGAAGAGACTCATGGTAGAATGACACATTTGCGGTGCAAGCTGGGAACAAAATGCAAATGCTGGGAATGAGTCAGGTAACTGGGGAAAGAACCCACAATAGAGAGTGAATTCACTGTTTGAATAGGTCATAGCATTGCCGAGGAAAACTGAGAGCAAACCCAGTTAGTGCCGATGATAACACCTAGCGCTTGTGCGTGCTCTCAAGAACTTGAGCATTTCCACAATCATCAAGGTTTTATCAACATCCGCGTCAAGGGTGCTGACAACACAACATACTACCATGATGAATAGCGATGGACGATGCAGATGCAAAGGAGGATAACACTTTCTCAGATTTCATCTTAGCGAGGCCAAGGGAACGAAATCTGGATGATCGACCGAGAGACATTTAGAACTCCGCTTCTAATGTTCTCCTTGATGTGCTAGTGTAACCCATTCATAGATATGGTTTGATATCTAAAACATCAAGTAAAAAGGTCGGATTTCGGGATCTCAGAATCCATAGGGGCAACTAGGGAGTAAATCCTACGAAATCCTTATGGGGAGGTGGCCAACTTCCTCAAACAAGATACTACAATGATAGGTCTTCCGGCTGGGTGTGTTGGCCACGACATCCACTTTACCGGTTATCGAGGGACCAATATTATAGTTCTTGGGAAATGTTCCAACCATCATATCTGCCTGAGATTCAGATCTGGTTGGTGTCAGGATATTCCAGACTCATCGAGTCTAGGAAGAAAATGAAAGTTTGCAACACAAATCGACGAGATGACGTTGCGAGATTCTTGGGAAATGAACTACGATAGCAAGCTCCAAAACATGAGCTGGTTCTGCTACACATGTGTGAACATGCTGCCTCAGACAAACATGATCACATGGTAGTCTTACATTAAAACACTACCGAGTTCTAGTTGGGAACCATCAGCGAGGATATCGAAGTTCTTTCATAAGTCCAGATTAGCTCTTATGAAGATACTCCTTCTCCTTGAACAAATCAGTCAGTGGCTTGGTGTGCTAGGATATACATATGGAATGAAGATGATCAGTCTAACAGACCATAGAATTCTTCGCACGTGCATGACCGACTTGGGATGATTCCAAAGGAGCAAAAACAAACTTTCTCGAATTCACGAGGGCAGCTTACATCAAAATGCACGTGAATCAAAGGAAGTCACTCCTTTCATCAAACAAGTACTTCATGAGCTAGCATGAAGAAAATGCTTTCAAAAGTTTCCAACACTAACTTAATGTTCAACAACATCATGGAGGAGATAAGGATGTTGTCAATGGACTCAACAACAACTCATCGGAATTTCCATATCACTGGACTTCCACCATCGTGTGAACACGGTGATAGCATTGGTCAGACCCAAAAGATATAATGGTGTATGCTCGAGGGAGGAACCACGAGGAAGACAACATTACGAGCATCGTTGGTTCTGACTTGATTTGACGATAGCCCACACTCAAATCAAAGAATTGATAAGACGATAGGTCCAGCAACTGATCACAGGGACCAATCGATGAAGATATCATCTTTCTTCAACACACACTACACAAGAATATCCCTTTGGAACGAACTAAGTCAGGCAAGCTTTTATCTTCTAACCCTCCAAGTTGTCGTTTAGCTTAACCAACTAGCTCAGGGATATCTAACACCGATTCTTGGAGAGAAGGTGGTTCACAAGAAACCAACTTGATCACGAGCTCAACATAGCGGTCAGGTGACAACCTGGTAATACTTCCGAGAAGATCTTCGGAAATCACGAACCACCGATATGTTACTAAGCTCGAGAACAATCTTGCTTTTCAGGGCAAGATGATATGATCAAATGAGCGAGGACTTGACAAAATCCTAACTCATCAATCAAAGAGTGCACCAGGAAATAAGGACTAGGTAGCACGATCAATCTTAGAATGGTGATTCAATAACCAACATACTAAGAATAAGATTATTGTCCATTATCTACCAAGCAATGGGGTTGCTAGGAGTATTGAGTTCACACATCATGATTCACTTGTCGGCACTCCGGCTGCAACAACACGGAACCGAGGAATGAAAAAGGATGGCGAGAAGTATCACTATGTCAAGAATTCACAAAAGGTGGTGCAATTCTCATGAAATTCCTGTCATAAAGAAGGTAATACTTCAGGGTAGAGCAGACCAGAAGCTGGATTGTAACTTGATCTGCGGAACACAACTACTTTGACCCAATCCTAAATATGGATGAGGTACTGGAGTTTGTTTCTCCTATTCATTCTGAAATAGAATGGCTTGGCGGACCACAAGGGTAATAGGCATCGACGAACGAATGCACGCATACTCTTGACTATCAATTGATAGACGAGGGTCAGAAGACAACTAAAGAGGGACAACTCAAAGGAACATACGATTTTCTGAGTTGTGGATGCATGGTTTAGCATGTCGAACGAATTCCACATATTTCTTCCGGATAACCCATGCAGAAAGGTAGAACTGGCAGAGTCACAATGTAGAATCGAGAACCCATCGAGAGCACTCTGATTGTGATCTTTCGATCAGCGAGGAACATCTGCCATAAGCGGTTCATAGTATTTGGAAGAAAGGAATACCACGAACATCGAGGACTAATGCAAAGGTTACTAATAACCTAAAGGAACGAGCAAAACTATCAACATGAAGCAAGTAGGGTGAATCTCGGGTTCAAAACCCAGGGATAGAATACCTACTACTAAATGGCATCACGGGATGCTTTCGATAATGACGGCCAGAATCATCACACTGGGAACACAAATCATGGCTAAATTACTAGATGATCCCCTAAGACACCTAGGGTCATAATAATATCTCCAACATATACGCCGAGGTAACAAAGTACCTCAACTCACCGATTAGTGTGGCTAATCTGGCCCAAAGGAACATCGGAACGGGAGGAAGGGATTTTGCAAATGCTTCAGACTATTTAGAAACCTGGGATGACTCGGACAGCATAACAACTGTAAATGCTCAGAAAATATTTGAGACATTCACAAAAATGGTGGCATAACCACTCAGAAGCATAATATCAAGGTTTCGAGATCAATAATTAACATATGGAAGTAGTAGGAACTGAATTGAGACTTAAAACCATCAATCCTACAAGTCTACGGATTAGTAACACGTGATCCTGATAGAAAGAAGAGATAGCCTAATTCCTTAACCCCGCGGGAAAGATAAGATGACTCAGATCAGAAGGCCATGAGGTATAAGGAGTAAAAGAGCCTTACGTTCCATCCCACAATCAATTCCCTTATATAACTAAAGCATTTCTAGACTCAACTTCGACCAGTTTGGCTTGGTAATCCTACAGGCAGTCAAGCTCTGATACCAACACTGTCAGGACCCCGATCCTAGGTCACACCGATCTAGCATGTAACACATCATATCACTTTGCGGCCTCACGCACGGTATTCCCACGGGTGCCACCTTACCTGGCCCGGGACTGTTTGCGCCTTTTGGCTCACGTATATGATAGTGTCGCTAGCATCCATATGACAAAGAACCCGGGCTGACATGGCTAGTCGTGAACCCAAAGTGGCACTAACTTACAGGGACAGGCATCCATGACCCAACATCGAACGTGTCGGTCATCAGCGAGTGAATCCAGGCTGTAGCACTGGGCTAGCAGGACTCCGGTGAACCGGGCTGTAGCGGGCTAACAGGACTCCGGTATTCATCGCGTGACATTTCCCCGAGGGGACAGACACAGGAACGAAGAAGGACACATGCCGGCCAGCCTAAGTGTTCCGGAGCAGTAGCAAGCTACCATGGCTCGGTGGAAAACACTAGGAGACATTTCCCGGTAAGAGAGGCTACTAAAGATAAACAACTAGATGGTCAGATCCCACACATACCAAGCATTTCAATAACATACACACAATATGCTCGATATGTGCAAGTACAACATGGCATCACAACATGACTCTATGACTCAAGTAATTTATTCAATAGGCTCCGGGGAGCGAGGTATTACAATCATGGGTCTCATGACCCAACACTCAGAGCATACAAGTCAAAGCACAAGCGGAAGCTATCATGTCTGAGTACAGACATCTATAACTGAAAAAGGCTAAGAAGCCTGACTATCTACCAGATCCTGCCGAGGGCACAAGATCGTAGCTGAGGTAACAAGCTAAACGTCGAAGACCACGCGGAATTACTAGTGAGACTGAAGTCTCTCTGCAAAAACATAAAATAGGCAAACGTGAGTACAAATGTACCCAGCAAGACTTACATCAGAACTATCTACATATGCATCATTATCAACAAAGGGGGTGGTGGAGTTTAACTGCAGCAAGCCAGCTTTGACTCGGTGGCTAACCTGAACTACGACTGCAAGTAACTCTTTTGAGGTGGCGCACACGAATCCACATATTCACCATATCAATACACCACTATGGATCCGCTCCCGTCTCCCTACAAGAACGCCATCCATAGCACTCACGCTTATCTTGCGTATTTTAGAGTATCCACTTTCACTTGTCTATGAACTGTACAAGGGGTCCACGTTTCCATATCCGAGGAATCCGGCTATTCGAATAGATAATGATAACCCTACAGGGGTGTACTTCTTCACACACGCTCTCGCCACTTACCGCCCTGTACACGTCATGTACCTCGGCAACCTTCAAGCGGAAGCCGGGCGAGGGAGTCGGCCACGACCTGACTAACCGAACAAGTCTCTAGTCCAGGTTTATCGCCTATTCGGGTTCCATCCGCAAGGAGATCCGGCCGGGGTGTCGCTCACGGCCCCAAACGATGTGTGCAGGGTTCCCAAGCCCACCTCGACGGGTGGATGTACGCTTGGTACACCGTGCCACTGTGCCTAGTCTGTCCCAAGCCCACCTGTACCGGGTGCCACTTGGTAGACTACTAACACTACCTACAAACACCAGAAACTAGTTGCAACTCCTGGACAGAGATCATGTTGATTAATAAGTCGAGAGGGGTCGAGTTACCGGAACCCAATGTGTGGTAGTAACTGGTCATGGATCACAAACACAGAACTCAGTTCCTGAGGACGGCTGCAATGAGACAACCCACCATGTACTCCTACATGGCCTCTCACCGCTACCTTTACCAAATCGTGTTCACACGCTTAGCTCACACACAGTAGGACATGTTCACACGCCTCTGATTCATCCCCGATGAATCAGACCTGACACAACTCTAAGCAGTAGCAGGCATGACAAACAAGCATGAATGAGTAGGCACAACAGGGCTCAAACAACTCCTACTCATGCTAGTGGGTTTCATCTATTTACTGTGGCAATGACAGGTCATGCAGAGGATAAAGGGGTTCAGCTACCGCAGCAAGTAACAAATATATCGTTGTTGTCCTAATGCAGTAAAAGAGAGAAGGAGCGAGAGAGTGGGATTTTATCGGAATGAACAAGGGGGTTTTGCTTGCCTGGCACTTCTGAAGATAACATTGAGTCTTCATCAGTGTCAACGATCACGTCATCGGTATCACGTCTATCGAGAGGGGACAAATACCGGCAAACAGAAGGAAACACAATCAATGCAATGCACAATATGATGCATGCTATGACATGGCAACATGCTGGTGTTTTGAGCTAATGCATCTAGCAACAAGTTAAATGGAGTTGGTTTGAATCCTGGGTTCAAATTCAAACTCCATATGTGATTATTTAAATGCCATTCACTTCATTTGTCCTAAACAGTAGTGATAAGTTGTTCTAACATGCATGAAAATGGTACAGATGGATTCCTTGAATTTTTCTGATAATTTTTCATATATAAATTATTTAATTTGGAGTTACGGTTAATTTCTATGATTTTAGAAGTTTTAGCTATTTTCTGGAATTTCCTGATTATTTTTAAATCCAGAAAATACTTATTGCGTCAGCCCCACGTCACAGTGACGTCAGCAGGGTCAACTGGGCGCTCAGAGTCAAACCTGACGTGTGGGGGCCACACGTCAGTGACACAGGAGCTAATCCCGGTCAAACCCAGCGCTGACTGGGGTTTGACCAGGGGTGGGGCCCGCTGTCATTGGCCTAGGGGGTTGGTTAGTGTGTGTGGGGGGGGGGGTTAGCCGCTAATGATGCCCACGTCATCATCGCCGGACTTACGCCGGCGGCGACCAAAATGGCGGCGGCAACGCGCCGGACTTGCGCTAAAGGCGACGGGGGCGGCGGCTGAGGGCACCGGGGCGTAGCCCGGGCTCTCCCGCATCTGATGGGGTAGGTGGGAGGCTGCGGGAACGCCGGGGCTCGTCGGAACGGAGCTCGCGGCGGCGCCGGAGTTCGGGTGGTAACGGGCGCGAGGCCCTGGTGGGGTTTTGGACAAGCTGAGCTGCGCATGGGCTTCTTGTGAGCCCCACGAGCTCAAAGCCGTGCTCGGATGCGGCCGAAACAAGCTATGGCCGCGACGACAACATGGCCGGTGGCAGCGAGCTCCGGTCGTCGGCAAAGTGGCAGCTGCGGCGTGCAAACGAGAGAACGGAGAGGGGGAGAAGGAGCGGTAGCTCACGGTGGTTGCGGTAGCGTCGGAGCGGGCTCGAGGATGGCTTGGTGACGACGAATCAACGACGGCGATCTCGGGCGGCCGGAGATGGGGAAGATGGCGTGGGCGGCGATGCAGGGCGTCCGGCGGGGCATGGGTTGGTGGAGAGGAAGAGGGGGTCGAGGCGGAACCTCTGGGATGCTTAAGGGAACGAGGGAGAGTCCATGGCCGCGGTGGTTCTCGTCGGCGGCGACGGCTGCGTTCGGGTTCGGGCGAGAGAGAAAGAGCAGAGGGGAGGGGCCTCGAGGAAGAGTGAGAGGGGTCCGAGGGGGTGGCGTGGCGTCTCCGGGCGTCGAGGAGGGAGGCAACCAGGCAGGAGGTGGCCAGGGGGGAAGCAGGAGGTGGCCGAGGCCTCTCGGGCGCGCGCCACGCCTCTGTTCGTCCTCCTGGCAGAGGAGGAAGAAGACAAGGGGAGGAGGTGGGCTGGGCCGGCCAGATGGGCTGGCCAGCTGGGCCAGTTCTGGTGGGCTGCACGGGTGAGGCCAGGTAAGCTGGGCTTCTCTCTCTCTCTCTTTTTTATTTACTGTTTTCTATTTTTGTTCTGTTTTATTTATTTGCCACTGATTTTGAATTTAAAATAATTCAAACAATGCCAAAAACTCCTCTGAATATTTTTAATTGCCTAGATGGACTTCTCCACACATAATAAAAATATCTCAGGTCATTTGAAAATATATTCATTATATATTATGAATATAACTCCAAATTCAAATAAAATATTGATTTAAAATCAGAGCCCAATAATTCCTTAGAAATGTCCCAAAATTTTGGTTTGATTTATAACTCTTGCCAAAATTGTCAGAGCTATTTCTAGGGCATTTTGGATTTACTGATTGCAATTTTAGGGTTTCTTACCCCTCTTTTATTTAAGTTTTGAGGCTTCTGAATTCCTCAGTTCAAATTTTCAGAATTTAAACATGATGCACACATGAGCTAGCCTAGAGCACTTCCAGCAGCTAGGGATGTGACAACTGCGTCTCTATTAAACGAGCGCCCTGCAGAACTTCCTGAAAATAGTGCTCGACAGGCAGTCGGCTTCCGTCCGAATCTTGGGATGCAACATCGGTGGCCTTCATCTCCGCCCAGTATGTCTTGACACGGGCAAGAGCCATCCGTGCACCCTCTATGCATGTCGACCTTCTCATTGCATTGATATGCGGCACTGCACCAAGGAACTTCTGCACCAAGCCAAAATAACTCTTCGGCTCAGGCCTCTTCGGCCACAAAAGACTCACAACATCCTTCATGGCAAGTCCGGATAACCTATTCAGCTCTGCCCATTCGGCCAAGCGATCGGTTAATGGAAGTGGGGCTCTGGATTATGGAACTGCGACCAAAAAACCTTTGCCATTCCGTGATCCTCTTGATCTCAGAAATGTTCGGCCGCGTCCGCGGCACTTGCGTCCAAGTCCAGATAAGCATCCTCCGCACTCCACAGCGGGTCCAACTGAGCATATTTAGGATCCATGAATTTCCTCCGCAGCAGAAAGGGCTTTCCAGCCGCGATATCTCCGGCCTGACACAGCTCCTCCTTCATATCTCTCATCTTAGAGCGAGCATCCTTGGCCTCGGTAGCGGCCTTCTTCAGGTCCTCTTGTACCGCTCGATCTTCTTTTTCAAGAAGCTTGCAGCGGTCGGCAGCATTCTTCAACTCCACGACCATCTCAGCCATTTCCTTCTTGCGTCGGCAATGAGCAGCCTGTTCGGCTTTTAGGTCTTCGGCCGCCTTTAAGGCAGCCGTGTCACTCTTTCTGCCCTGCTCCTTGGCTCGGGCGAGTTCCACCCGTAGGTTCTCCATGGCAGCGGCACCATCTGCATCAAGCATACTTGTTGTAAGGCACAGGCATCAAGCTCCCTTACCAGGTGTCCGCGGAGAAATTCCATACCTCGTGACTCGTCAAGTCTCTTATTGACAAGCGCGACATCGGCATCCGCCACGTCAAGTTGCCTCTTCAGTTCGGGCATATTCATCAGTCCGGCCAGCCACCGGACCCTTTGCTAGCTACATAGGAAGGCCACATATTATACCTGGGATTATGATCCTCGGCGTGCTGTCATTTTTTGACAACACACCGAGCCTCAGGGGATACTATCTACGCAGGGCGCATTTTATATGCGGAACTGTCAGAAGGTACATCATTTTGCGTACCTCAAAACCTGTCAATAAACTTCTGACGGCTTCATGCAATCCGTTCTCAACGCATGGTGATCTTCTGAGACAGACGCTCTCCCGAGCAGATCCTTCAGCTCCTCCGACTGTACACCAGGTGGTGCCGGACTCGTCCGATGGCCTTTTTCGAAGGCCGGACGCGGAGAACTTTGAGGGGAAATATGACTGCCTTCTGGCTCCGCCGGACTTGGAGAAACCCTCCGCAACGACACCTCAGGGTCGCTCGCCTCGCACAACGGTACGGCAGGGGGAGGCGTTTCGCTCTCAATCATCTCCGGACGAAGATCCCCCGAAGATGAGCTCTGCTAAGAAGGGCTGAGATCCGAACTACAAGGTAAAACTTCGGTTATCTTCATCAGAAATAGGGCAGGGATATCCTTTATTTTAATAAAAACTCCCCTTTTTACTTACGGCTCAGTGGAGGGCTGATCGCCTTGGGGGCATAATGCGGCCGAGACATCTCTCGGCGCAGGACTCTCTGACGAACATTTCTTCCCCCACTTTGAGACCATGGTCTCCGGGTCTTCAGAGGCGGTCCTCTTACTTGAGTATCCGGGCGATTGCCGCTCAGACCTGCGTCCTCGGTCAAGTCCGGACACATCGCTTGTGATCCGAGGAAAAGCTTGTACATCTCCACGGGCGTCGCGCCCATAAAATGTTGGAGAGCTCGTGTTCCCTCCGGTTTAAATTCCCACAGGCGGAGGGGACGACGTCTGCAGGGCAGAATGCGGCGAATCAGCATGACCTGCGCTACTACGACCAGAGTGATCTCTCTCTCAAGGAGATCTTGAATGCGGCCCTGCAGCAAGGGCACGTCCTTGGACGGCCCCCAGTCAAATCCTTTATTGACCCGTGACGCCAGCCGCGGTGGAGGACCCGAGCGAAAGGCAGGTGGCGCCACCCATTTGGTGCCCCTGGGAGCTGTGATATAAAACCACTCTTGTTGCCATAAGCTGAGCTCCTCTTGAAAAGAGCCCTCGGGCCACAGAGCGTTAGCATTCCTGCTTATAACAGCCCCTCCGCACTCTGCCTGCTGCCCCTTGATCATCTTTGGCTCCACTTTGAAGGTCTTGAGCCACAATCCGAAGTGAGGGGTAATGCGGAGGAAGGCTCCGCATACGACAATCAACGATGAGATGTGGAGGATGGACTCCGGATCCAAGTCATGAAATTCCAGCCCATAGTAAAATATGAGCCCCCTCACGAAGGGGTCTGTCGGGAAGCTTAGCCCCCGAAGGAAGTGAGACGCGAACACCACGCTTTCACCAGGCTTGGGAGTAGGAATAACCTGCCCTTGGCAGGCAGCCTATGCGAAATTTCGCCGATTAGATACCTGGCATCTCTTAGTTTTAGCACGTCTTCTTCCTAACAGAGGAAGGCATCCACCGGCCTTGCAGGACGGAGCCGGACATCATCAAAGGTCCGAAGCGCCTGTATCTGGAGCTCTGGGTGTTGGAACTCAAGGCGAGGGGCGGATTCAATTGAGATTGAAAGAAAGGAGTGGAGCCTTGGTCTCTTTATGAAGAGGTTGAATACCAAGAGCCTTCCCCGTGACCATTTGGAACTCGCCTTAGATAGAGGAGACGTGCCAACGGGCACAGTTGGGTTACCCATGCCCGTATTGATGAGAATCCCGGAATAAGGGGACATGATCTCTGCTTTGACAAGACGTGCCAAGGAAACCGCCTCGCTAAACGCGCTGAGGTGGAACAGTAAAAACGATTCGAATAAAGGCTTGGTTGTGGTGTGATGTCACGCCACGAAATACGTCAGTAGATTGAATTTGTGCAAATATCATTCTCTCTACAATGGTATGTGGAACTTATTTTGCAGAGCCGGACACTATCCTTGTGTTCACAATCTTCTATAAAGTATTCGGAGGAGGAACCCGCCTTGCAATGCCGAAGACAATATGCGCGCCAGACTCGTCGTCATTGAAGCCTGGTTCAGGGGCTACCGAGGGAGTCCTGGATTAGGGGGTGTCCGGATAGCCGAACTATCACCATCGGCCAGACTCCTGGACAATGAAGATACAAGATTGAAGACTTCGTCCCGTGTCCGGATGGGACTTTCCTTGGCATGGAAGGCAAGCTTGGCGATACGGATATGTAGATCTCCTACCGTTGTAACCGACTCTGTGTAACCCTAACCCTCTTCGGTGCCTATATAAACCGGAGGGTTTTAGTCCGTAGGACGAACAACAATCATACCGTAGGCTAGCTTCTAGGGTTTAGCCTCTCTGATCTTGTGGTAGATCTACTCTTGTACTACCCATATCATCAATATCAATCAAGCAGAAGTAGGGTTTTACCTCCATCGAGAGGGCCCGAACCTGGGTAAAAACATCGTGCCCCTTGTCTCCTGTTACCATCCGCCTAGACACATAGTTCGGGACCCCCTACCCGAGATCCAGCGGTTTTGACACCGACAATAAGCCTGGACAATTTCTAATAATGAGAAAGGAGCTCCCGAGGACACATGGGAATTATCGTCAAGCTAATTTTCATCACGTCCATATGATTCGCGTTCGGTACTTTGATAATTTTATATGTGGGTGGAACGGTACTTGGGTACTGCCCTGACTTGGACAAGCATCCCACTTATGATTAACCCCTATTGCAAGCGTCCGCAACTACAAAAGAAGTATTAAGGTAAACCTAACCACCGCATTAAACATATGGATCCAAATCAGCCCCTAACGAAGCAACGCATAAACTAGGGTTTAAGCTTCTGTCACTCGAGCAACCCATCATCTACTTATTACTTCCCCAAGCCTTCCTCTAGGCCCAAATAATGGTGAAGTGTCATGTAGTCTATGTTCACATAACACCACTAGAGGAAAAGACAACATACATCTCATCAAAATATTGAACGAATACCAAATTCACATGACTACTAATAGCAAGACTTCACCCATGTCCTCAGGAACAAACGTAACTACTCACAAAACATATTCATGTTCATAATCAGAGGAGTAATAATATGGATAAAGGATCTGAACATATGATCTTCCACCAAGTAAACCAATTAGCATCAACTACAAGGAGTAATCAACACTACTAGCAACCCACAGGTACCAATTTGTGGTTTTGATACAAGATTGGATACAAGAGATGAACTAGGGTTTTGAGAGGAGATGGTGCTGGTGAAGATGTTGATGGAGATTGACCCCCTCCCGATGAGAGGATCGTTGGTGATGACGTTGGTGATGATTTCCCCCTCCCAGAGGGAAGTGTCCCCGGCAGAACAGCTCCGCCGGAGCCCTAGATTGATTCTGCCAAGGTTCCGCCTCGTGGCAGCGGAGTTTCATCCCGTAAGCTTGCCCACTATTTTTTCCAGGGTAAAAGCAATGATATAGCAGAAGATGCACGCCGGAGGCCCACTAGGGGGCCCAGGAGACAGGGGGGCGCGCCTGTCTCCTGGAAAGGGTGTGGGCCCCCTGGCGTATTTCTTTCGCTCAGAAATTCTTATTAATTCCAAAATTTGTTTCGTGGAGTTTTAGGTCTTTTGGAGCTGTGCAGAATAGGTTTCCAACTTTTGCTCCTTTTCCAGCCAGAATTCCAGCTGTCGGCATTCCCCCTCTTCATGGTAAACCTTGTAAAATAAGAGAGAATAGCCATAAGTATTGAGATATAATATGTAATAACAGCCCGTAATGCAACAAATATTGATATAAAAGCATGATGCAAAATGGATGTATCAACTCCTCCAAGCTTAGACCTCGCTTGTCCTCAAGCGGAAGCCAAAATCAAAAAATATTTCCACATGTTTAGAGATAGAGGTGTCGATAAAAATAAAATACGGACATGAGGGCATCATGGTCAATCTTATAACAGCAACATATATAGATTTAATCATAAGATTTCTCATGCTCAAGTAACAATCAATTCACAATGTCAAGTATGGTTCAAAAACTTCATTGGGAACTAACAAACTACAATCTCAGTCATTGAAGCAATTGCAATTTATCGTAATATCAGAAAGAGTCAACAATAGAGCTTTTCTGCAAGCTCACATACTCAACTATCTCATAGTCTTCTACAATTGCTAACACTCACACAGAATTTGTGGTTATGGAGTTTCAGCCAGACACTGAGAAAGATAGGGGCTTGTTGTGTTGCTTCCCAACGTATTCACCTTTAGGTGATGTCAACAATAATAACCCATTCTAACTTACATCCAATTGGATATATATATATCATGATCTTTTGAACACAAGGAGCTTTCCAAACGATAAAATGAAAAAGGTAAAGGTGAGGATCACCTTGACTCAAGCATAAAGTAAAAACATAATGTAAAAGATATGCCCTTCGCAGAGGGAAGCAGAGGTTGTCATGTGCGTTTAGGGTTGATGCACAAAATCTTAATGCAAAAGAATGTCACTTTATATTGCCCCTTATATGTGGACCTTTATTATGTAGTCTGTCGCTTTTATTACTTCCACAACTAGTTCGTACAAAGCTCATTTTCTCTACACTAATAAGTCATACATACTTAGATAGAAATTTTCATTTCTTGCAACATGACAACTTACTTGAAGGATCTTACTCAATCCATAGGTAGGTACGGTGGACTCTCATGGCAAAACTGGGTTTAAGGATATTTGGAAGCACAAGTAGTATCTCTACTTGGTGCAAGGAATTTGGCTAGCATGAGGGGGAAAGGCAAGCTCCACATGTTTGGAAGGTCAATGACAATATACTTTAACTGAGATGTCAGAAAACATAAACCATTACGTTGTCTTCCTTGTCCAACGTCAACTCTTTTAGGATGTCATACTTAATGAGTGCTCCCAATTATAAAAGGTGCCCAAGATAGTATATTTATATGTGAACCCCTCTTTCCTTATCACTTCCTATTAATTGCAATGATGACCAAGTCTAAGTTTATCAACTCTCAACAATTTTTATGCCTCATACTTTCTATGTGTGAAGTTATCACTATCCATAAGATCAATATGAACTCTTTTATTCTTTCTACTTTCTCAGGATCATAGCAACATAGCAAAGCCCTTGACTCAACACTAATCTTTATTATAGATAGCTCACGGACTCGAATACAAAAAGAGATCAGAAAGCAAAACTCAAAACTACTTGATATCAAAACTTCAATCTACTAGGTGAAGATACTACTAAAAGGATCGAACTAAATAAAACGGTAAAGATAGGAGTGTGATGGTGATACGATACCGGGGCACCTCCCCCGAGCTTGGCAGTTGCTAAGGGGAGTGCCCATACCCATGTGTTTATGTCCTCGGAGGTGGTGATGGTGGAGTTGTTGCATTTTTCTTCTCTAGCTTGCGTCTGAGCCTAAAATTTTCCTCCCTCAGATCCTCATTCTCAGGCTCAAGTTTCATTATATTTTTGCATAATACCGCCTTGCTGTCCTGCAAAAAACGTGGTGGGATAGATTGGACATTAGGGAGGCTTGACTTCCTCAACTCTACATGCATATCACCAGGTTGAGGTAGTGGATCGTCCTCTCCATCGGAGCTTGTCTCCTCCTTTCCCTTTGAATCATAATCTTCTTCTTCCTTCGTGGTTAAGCCATAATGTTCCACATCCCCATATGATTTTGGGTTTGCGATAAAATCAGCCATATAGCTCTCTCCCTCCGAATCCTGAGATGACATAATGCTCTAAATCTGCAACAGAAACAACTCGAAACGAAAACAGAGGATATTTGCGTGATACGATGGTCAAAACCTTCGGGAGTATATATAATGAATTTTTACCGACCAAAATACGTAACGTGCAAGAAAACAGAGTCCGGGAGGCACACGAGGTGCCCACGAGACAGGGGGCGCACCCTATAGGGGGGGGCGCCCTCCACTCTCGTGGGAGCCTCGTATCTCTTTAGGACTACTTCTTTCTTCCTAAAATTCTTAAATATTCCAAAACTGATAAAAATTGCCATTGGAGTTGTTTTGGAGTTGGTTTACTTACCGTACCACATACCTATACCTTCTCGGAGTCTGGAACGTTCTGGAAAGTGTCCCTTATGTATTCCTTAGGAGTTATGGTTTCAATAATATTAGTTTCAACATTGATAGGATTACCTGAAATATAATGTTTAATTCTTTGACCATTTACCACCCTTGGACTCGTGCCTTTGAAGTTGTTGATTTTTATAGCACCAGAACGATAGACCTCCTCGATAACGTAGGGACCTTCCCATTTTGAGAGAAGTTTTCCTGCAAAAAATCTTAAACGAGAGTTGAATAATAACACATAATCTCCTACGTTAAACTCAAGCTTTTGTATCCTCTTATCATGCCAGCGTTTGACTTTTTCTTTGAATAGCTTGGCATTCTCATATGCTTGGGTTTTCCATTCATCAAGTGAGCTAATATCAAATAACCTCTTCTCACCGACAAGTTTGAAGTCATAGTTGAGCTCTTTAATAGCCCAATATGCCTTATGTTCTAGTTCAAGAGGTAAATGACACGCTTTTCCATAAACCATCTGATAAGGAGACATACCCATAGGATTTTTGTATGCAGTTCTATAGGCCCATAATGCATCATCAAGTTTTTTGGACCAATTCTTTCTAGATCTATTCACAGTCTTTTGCAAAATTAATTTGAGCTCTCTATTGCTCAACTCTACTTGACCACTAGTCTGCGGATGATAAGGAGATGCTATTCTATGATTGACATCATACTTAGCAAGCATCTTACGGAAAGCACCATGAATAAAATGTGAACCACCATCAGTCATAAGATATCTAGGGACTCCAAACCTCGGAAAAATAACTTCTTTAAGCATTTTAACAGAAGTGTTATGATCAACACTACTAGTCGGAATAGCTTCTACCCACTTAGTAACATAATCAACAGCAACTAAAATATGTGTATAACCATTAGAGGCAGGAAAAGGTCGCATATAATCAAAGCCTGAAACATAAAACGGTTCAATAACAAGAGAATAATTCATAGGCATTTCTTGACGTCTACTAATGTTACCTATTCTTTGACATTCATCACAAGATAAGACAAACTTACGAGCATCTTTGAAGAGAGTAGGCCAATAAAAACCAGATTGTAGTACCTTGTGTGCAGTTCTATCTCCAGCGTGGTGTCCTCCATAGGATTCAGAGTGACACTTGCATAGAATCTATTCCTGTTCATGCTCAGGCACACAACGTCTAATAACACCATCTACTCCTTCTTTATAAAGGTGTGGATCATCCCAGAAGTAATGTCTTAAATCATAAAAGAACTTTTTGTTTTGCTGGTATGTGAAACTAGGCGGTATATATTTAGAAACAATGTAATTAGCATAATCAGCATACCAAGGAGTAGTACGAGAAGCATTGACGACCGCTAATTGTTTATCAGGAAAGCTATCATTAATAGCCAGTGGGTCATCAAGAACATTGTTTAACCTAGACAAGTTATCTGCAACGGGGTTCTCATCTCCCTTTCTATCAATAATATGCAAGTCAAATTCTTGGAGCAAGAGAACCCATCTAATGAGTCTAGGCTTAGCGTCTTTCATTTCCATAAGATATTTAATAGCAGCATGATCACTGTGAATAGTAACTTTGGAATAAAAAATATAAGATCTAAACTTATCACATGCAAACACAACTGCTAAGAACTCTTTTTCATTAGTAGCATAATTTCTCTGGGCAGTATCAAGAGTCTTACTAGCATACTGGATAACATTCAACTTCTTATCAACTCTTTGCCGTAGAACAGCACCTACAGCATAATCACTAGCATCACACATAATTTCAAAAGGTAAATTCCAATCAGGTGGCTGAACAATAGGTGCATTGATCAAAGCTTTCTTAAGTGTTTCAAATGCTTCTACACAATCATCATCAAAGACAAAAGGAATATCTTTTTGCAATAAATTAGTCAGAGGCCTAGAGATTTTAGAAAAGTCGTTAATGAACCTCCTATAAAAACCAGCATGACCGAGGAAACTTCTTATACCTTTTATGTCCTTGGGACATGGCATCTTTTCAATTGCATCAACTTTGGCTTTATCAACTTCAATACCTCTCTCAGAGATCTTGTTCCCCAAGACAATGCCTTCATTAACCATAAAGTGACACTTTCCCAATTCAAGACGAGACTAGTGTCTTCGCATCTCTGCAAAACTCGATCAAGGTTGCTCAAACAATCATCAAAAGAGGATCCATAAACGGAAAAGTCATCCATGAATACCTCACAAATTTTTCACAAAAATCAGAGAATATAGCCATCATGCATCTTTGAAAGGTAGCAGGTGCATTACATAAACCAAAAGGCATACTTCTATAAGCAAAAGTACCAAAAGGGCAAGTAAAAGTAGTTTTGGATTGATCCTTCGCTGACACAGGTATCTCAGAGAAACCAGAATAACCATCTAGAAAGCAGAAATGTGTGTGTTTGGAATGTCTTTCTAGCATTGATCAATAAAAGGTAAAGGGTAATGATCTTTCTTAGTAGCTTTATTTAACTTACGGAAATCAATTACCATCCTATAACCTGTAATAATTCTTTGCGAGATCAATTCATCTTTATCATTAGGAACAACGGTAATACCTCCCTTTTTAGGAACACAATGGACAAGGCTTACCCATTCACTATCAGCAATGGGATAAATAATACCTGCCTCAAGGAGCTTTAGTATCTCCTTTCTTACCACTTCCTTCATCTTGAGATTTAATCGTCTTTGAGGATCTCTAACTGGTTTGGCATCGTCCTCCAATGTAATTTTGTGTTGACATAACGTGGGACTAACGCCCTTAAGATCATCCAGAGTATATCCAATAGCAGCTCGGTGCTTCTTCAGAGTTTTCAATAATCTTTCTTCTTCTTTCTTTGAAAGGTTAGCACTAATAATAACATGATATATTTCTTTTTCATCAAGATAAGCATACTTATGATTATCAGGTAAGGGTTTGAGTTCAAACACGGGATCACCCTTGGGTGGAGGGGACCCCCAAGAATTTCAACGAGAAGGTTATGTTTCAGCAGAGGTTCCTGTTTAAGGAACACTTCATCTATTTCCTCCCTTTCCTTCAAAAACATATTGTTTTCATGGTCTAGCAAATATTGCTCTAACGGATCAGTGGGAGGAACAGCAATGGAAGCAAGACCAATAATCGCATCCTTACTGGGTGGTTCCCTATCATGAGGTTGTCTACTAAACTTAGCAAAATTAAACTCATGAGACATACCATCTATGCCAGCGGTGACAGTATTCTTTTCACAATTAATCTTTGCACTAGTCGTATTCAAGAAGGGTCTACCAAAACTAATGGGACAAAAATCATCTTGTGGGGAACCAAGAACAAGAAAATCAGCAGGGTATTTAACCTTCCCACACAAAACTTCAACATCTCTAACAATCCCAAAGGGTTTAATTGTATCCCTATTAGCAAGCTTGATAGTAACATCAATGTCTTCTAATTCAATGGGTGCAATGTCATGCATAATTTCTTGATATAAAGTATAAGGTATTGCACTAGCACTAGCACCCATATCACATAAGCCATGATAACAATGATCTCCAATTTTAACAGAAATAACAGGCATGCCTACGACAGGTCTACGTGTCTTAGTATCAGGTGTAGCAATATTGGAAGTCTCACCACATAAAGAAATAACATGCCCATCTAAATCCTCATCCAAGAGATCTTTAACCATAGCAATACTAGGTTCAACGTTAATTTGCTCAGGAGGTGTATAAGTCCTAGTATTACTCTTACGAACAACAGTCAAAGCTTTAGCATGATCCTTTATCCTAACAGGAAAAGGAGGTTTTTCAACATAAGCAGTAGGAATAATAGGATCACTATAGGTAATAGACTTTGCTTCGACTCTAATAGGTGCAAATACTTTCACTTCAATAGGAAGATTATATTTAAACCACTTCTCTTTAGAAAGATCAACGTGAGTAGAAAAAGATTCACAGAAAGTAGCTACTATCTCAGAGTCAAGTCCATACTTAGAGCTAAATCCACGAAAAGCATCGGTATCCATAAAAGATTTAACAAAATCGATCTTAGGTGTCATACCTGACTCCTTACCATCGTCGGAACCCCAATCTTCAGAGTTGTGTTTAATTCTTTCCAATAAGTCCCATTTGAAATCAATAGTCTTCAGCATATAAAAACCAGCACAGGATGTATCGAGCAGGTTGCGATTATCAAGAGAAAGCCGAGCATAAAACTATTGAATAATCATTTCCCGAGAGAGCTCATGATTGGGGCGTGAATATAACAATGACTTAAGCCTCCCCCAAGCTTGAGCGATGCTTTCTACTTCGCGAGGCCAGAAATTATATATGTAATTACGATCACGATGAACAAGATGCATAGGATAGAACTTCGGGTGAAATTCCAACTTCAATCGCTTATAATTCCAAGATCCCGTATCATCACATAGCCTGTACCATTTCAATGCATCTCCCTTCAAAGATAAAGGGAAGACCTTCCTTTTGACAACATCATCGGGAATACCTGCAAGCTTACATAATCCACAAACTTCATCCACAAAGATAAGGTGTAAATCCAGATGCAATGTTCCATCTCCTGCAAATGGATTAGCTAGCAGTTTCTCTATCATACCCAAAGGAATCTCAAAATGAATATTTTCATAATGTTCAGTAGGTTGAGGAGCAACTCTTTGCTCTTCTGGGTGGGGTGAAGATACCCCAAACAATCCCCTCAAAGGATTAGTTTCTGTAGTAACAAGTAACAGAAAATTTCAGCACACTATATAAATGTTTCCTTACCAAATTACACTCACCAAAAGCACTACACTCCCCGGCAACGGTGCCAGAAAAGAGTCTTGATAACCCACAAGTGTAGGGCATCAATCGTAGTCCTTTCGATAAGTCAGAGTGTCAAACCCAACGAGGAGCGGAAGGAAATGATATGCGGTTTTCCGTAAGGTTTTCTCTGCAAGCATTGAAATTGTAGGTGATAGATAGTTTTGTGATAAGATAAATAGTAACGAGTAACAAGTAAATAAAGTAAATAAAGTGCATCAAGGTGTCCCAATCCTTTATGTAGCAAAGTATAAGCCTGGTCAATTCCTAATAATGAGAAAGGAGCTCCCGAGGACACATGGCAATTATCGTCAAGCTAGTTTTCATCATGTTCATATGATTCGCGTTCGGTACTTTCATAATTTAATATGTGGGTGGACTGGTACTTGGGTACTGCCCTAACTTGGACAAGCATCCCACTTATGATTAACCCATATTGCAAACGTCCGCAACTACAAAAGAAGTATTAAGATAAACCTAACCACAATATTAAACATATGGATCCAAATCAGCCCCTAACGAAGCAACACATAAACTAGGGTTTAAGCTTCTGTCACTCTAGCAACCCATCATCTACCTATTACTTCCCCATGCCTTCCTCTAGGCCCAAATAATGGTGAAGTGTCATGTAGTCGACGTTCACATAACACCACTAGAGGAAAAGACAACATACATCTCATCAAAATATCAAACGAATAACAAATTCACATGACTACTAATAGCAAGACTTCACCCATGTCCTCAGGAACAAACGTAACTACTCACAAAGCATATTCATGTTCATAATCAGAGGAGTAATAATATGCAGAAAGGATCTGAACATATGATCTTCCACCAAGTAAACCAATTAGCATCAACTACAAGGAGTAATCAACACTACTAGCAACCCACGGGTACGAATTTGTGGTTTTGATACAAGAGATGAACTAGGGTTTTGAGAGGAGATGGTGCTGGTGAAGATGTTGATGGGGATTGACCCCCTCCCAATGAGAGGATCGTTGGTGATGATTTTCCCCTCTCGGAGGGCTGTGTCCCCCGGCACAACAGCTCCGCTGGAGCCCTAGATTGATTCCGCCAAGGTTCCACCTCGTGGCGGCGGAGTTTCATCCCATAAGCTTGCCCACTATTTTTCCAGGGTAAAAGCGATGATATAGCAGAAGATGGACGCCGGAGGCCCACCAGGGGGCCCAGGAGATAGGGGGCGCGCCTTATAGGGGGGGCGCACCCCTTGTCTCCTGGAGACGGTGTGGGCCCCCTGGCGTATTTTTTCGCTCAGAAATTCTTATTAATTCCAAAAAGTTGTTTCGTGGAGTTTCAGGACTTTTGGAGCTGTGTACAATAGGTTTCCAACGTTTGCTCCTTTTCCAGCCAGAATTCCAGCTGCCGGCATGCCCCCTCTTCATGGTAAACCTTGTAAAATAAGAGAGAATAGCCATAAGTATTGAGATATAATATGTAATGACAGCCCATAATGCAATAAATATTGATATAAAAGCATGATGCAAAATGGACGTATCAAGCTTCACCGAGGTCTTTCATTGAAAAACTTTTATTCAAGTATCCTTTTACGCTATCCAGAAATTCTATATCATTTCCAATCAATAATATGTCGTCCACATATAATATTAGAAATGCTACAGAGCTCCCACTCACTTTCTTGTAAATACAGTCTTCTCCAAAAGTATGTACAAAACAATATGCTTTGATCACACTATCAACGCATTTATTCCAACTCCGAGAGGATTGCACTAGTCCATAAATGGATCGCTGGAGCTTGCACACGTTGTTAGCATCCTTTGGATCGACAAAATCTTCTGGTTGCATCATATACAACTCTTCTTCTAGAAATCCATTTAGGAATTCAGTTTTGACATCCATTTGCCAAATGTCATAATCATAAAATGCAGCAATGGCTAACATGATTCGGACAGACTTAAGCATCGCTACGGGTGAGAAAGTCTCATCGTAGTCAACCCCATGAACTTGTCGAAAAACTTTCGCAACAAGTCGAGCTTTGTAGATAGTAACATTACCATCAGCATAAGTCTTCTTCTTCAAGATCCATTTATTCTCGATGGCTTACCGATCATTGGGCAAGTCAACCAAAGTCCACACTTTGTTCTCATACATGGATCACATCTCAGATTTCATGGCCTCAAGCCATTTTGCGGAATCTGGGCTCATCATCGCTTCCTCATAGTTCGTAGGTTCGCCATGGTCAAGTAACATGACCTCTAGAATAGGATTTCCGTACCACTCTGGTGCGGATCTTACTCTAGTTGACCTACGAGGTTCGGTAGTAACTTGATTTGAAGTTTCATGATCAATATCATCAACTTCCTCGCTAATTGGTGTAGTCGTCACAGGAACCAGTTTCTGTGATGAACTATTTTCCAATAAGCACTACAAGAAATGTGTTAATACGTGACAGTCCTGGTCCATCATGGATTAGTGAAAAACTATCATGAGTGCATGTCCATGACAGATTTGTAATCCGTCATGTATATCGCGTCATAATTTGACAGTATACCTTACATGACGATTCTTGTCCGTCATGGATCTGCCCCAGGCCCGCCCAGGGCCAATCCACTGTGACGGAACAATCCGTCATGGACTAACACATGTAGGATTTTTTATTGACCAAATAGAATGACATGTCTACCTATGTGGATAGTATTTTCCGTCACAAAATTCATCATGTTTGAGCACATTAAACCATTTCTTTCGGCCCAATTTTTAGCATAATGCATTACATAAAGCCTAATGCCAATTTTGGTCCAAGAGAAAATATGTGTTAAGGGTACAATATCCAGCCTGCTCTATGTATCTACATCATAGCACTATAAAATCCTCAAAAAAGATAACATGCATTTTATATTGACAAAATATATCACACATCATGAGTACAATTCATTTTATATCAACAGATCATGAGTACGAACTATCGAGGCTATTATTTAGATTCTTGCTGGCGGCCCTCCTGATGGCAACCATCAAGTTTGCTTGTGATGAGCAGCACCAAGTAGCCCACTTCCCAATCTTACTTGCATATTTACAAGAACCTTAGATAATTGTGAACAGATAGTAGAAAAATTATAATTGAAACAAATATAAAAATAAATTACATATTGTCCAAAATTCTTAAATCGTGTAGTGTCTATGTCAGGGGAGAGGCTGATCCACCAACACCTATGGGGACAGGGCCCCTTTCGGTTCGGTGAGGGCGGAGGTCGCACAAAGAGTGGATCGAGGCGGTACACGCGAGCGGTTTTTACCCAGCTTCGGGCCGCACGGATGCGTAAAACCCTACTGCTGCTTGTTTGTGTGAATTGAATTCTTGCTCAGGAGCGATGGACGCTGCCAGACTGAGCGTGAGAGTGTTCTTGGTGTTTCGAATGAGCCGAACTAGCCGAACCTCCTCCACGTTGCGCTTGGGCCTCCTTCTATACTTTCAAGGGGTTACCCATAGATGGCAACGTAGAATAGAAGGGTAAAAATGGAAAAGGATGCGGTAGGTGCAGCTACCGCTACTGTGGACACAGTGCACCCTACCTAACTCTGACGGCAGGGGACAAGGGCATTGAATGCCCGTCTGTGTCGCCTACACAGTACCGAAACGGATCGCTAGGGACGCCACCGTTTGCCATGATGGTTATCTTGTCAGCGCCTGCTTGCCACCGCGCACCTCTAGCTGCACGGCCTCCTGCCACGTGCGCTTGGGAGAGTCCTAGAGCGACACGTTGGCAGGTGTGCCGGAGCGCGGGCACGAAGTGGGGGTTTCCCGCGGCAAGCTCCTTGCCGCGGTCGTCTTCTTGTCGTGTTCGGGAGCTTGTCGCTCACCGGGCCTTGCCGGGACGCGCGGCGCGTCATGGCAAGCTTTCTTGGTATGCCTTGAGTGGCCTTCCCGGCAAGCTCCTCTTGCCGGGGTCTTGTCTCTTCCCGGCAAGATCCTCTTACCGGGGCCTGGGTTGTCCTTCCCGGCAAGCTCCTCTTGCCAGGGCCTTGGTTGGCCTTCCCGGCAAGCTCCTCTTGCTGGGGCCTTGGTTCGAGTACTTTGTTCTTGAATGGACTTCAAGGGAACCATGGAGGGTCTTGGCGGTCACCCGGTAAGCCTTGCCGCGGGATGCTGCGACCTCCCGTGCACAAGTTCGGGGTACTAGGGTACCCCTACTCTAGTACACCGACAGGAGCCCCCGGGCCTGGGCCAGACACGGTGCCGAGCACTGTTGGGCCAGGCCCAAAACAGGGCACGGGCATGCGCGGAGCCTGGGTTATGCCGAATATCTCTCCAGTCCCACCGCGCACGCCCAGAACGGCACGCGTCAAACGTGGCGTCGTGGGTGACGCGGGCGGCGTGCGCGGGGCTAAGCCCCTCGAGCATGCGTCAGGCCACGATGATGGGGACGGTTCACGCCCTCCTCCCTAAACGGAGGTAGGCGTGGGGGCGTGGTGCATTTACTGGATGGGGAGGTGCTCGCCTCCGCCGGGTTGTCGATCGTTGAAGCGCCGGGAAGCAGTAGTGACGAGCCCGAGGAGGAGCGGCTGCTGCGGAGGTTGTTGGCGCTCTATCGCGCCCGTCAAGTCAAGTTGGAGTCCCCGGAAGCGCTTGTCGCGAAAGCGAGCGTGGATATAGAGAAGTGCGCGGAGGAGCTCCGGGGTTTTCGCCAGGAAGCTCTCCGGGCCTTGGCGGAGGAGCGGGAGCAGCTTGCTGAAGAGCGGAAGGCCTTCCTCCTCGAGAAGGCCAAAGCTGAAGAGCAGCAGCGGCTCACCGGCGAGAAGCTGTCCGCGCGAGAAGGCGAGCTGGCTCAACGGCAAGTGAACCTCGACAGCCACGAGGAGGAGCTTGCCGCGCGCGAACGGGCACTTGGCGGGTCGCTCCAAGAGGCAAAGGATGCAGCTGCGGCTGCCGAGACCACCAAGAAGGAATTGGAAGTAAAGGTGGCGCAGCTAGAAGCTGATCTGAAGGTTGGTGGCGAAGAGCTTGCCGCGCTCAAGCTAGAGCGCGAGAAGGACGCCCTTGCCCACGGTGAGCTGCAGGGCCGACTCGCCGAGAGGGGCAAGGAACTGAGCGCCGCCAAGGATTCCAACGCCGATCTGGCACTGAAGTTGTCCACTTTGACGGAGACGTTGGGCAGCGCCGAGAAATGGGAGGCGGACTTGAAGAAGGACATCAAGGCCAACGAGGCGCTGCTAGCGAGGGCCGCCGAAACCCAGAATCTTCTCAGAGATACTGTGGAGCTCTGGACGGAGGGCCTCGTGAACATTGCTGCAGTCATCGAAGAGGAGCTGGTGCAATTGGGGGTGGAAGGCTTTGGGTACTCCTCCGACGAGAACCTCCAACCCAGCGCCAAGCTCACTCTGTTCTTTAAAGGCGTGGCGGCGGCGCTCCAGCAACTCCGAGAGCGGATCCCAAAGCAGTTGGCCGACGAGTCACGCTTGATTTGTGCCGGAGTTCTGGAGAAGGTGCTGGTGAAGGTGGCCTTCCGCAACCCGGGCCTCAACCTCACCAACGTCCTCAAGAAGCTGCCGGCGGACGCTGATCTTGACGCCCTTAAGGCCCTCGTCGCACCCATTGTGGACAGGGTGAACGAGGTCAAAAGGGTTGACGGCGGTCGCGTAGATTAGGCCGTCCGTTTTCTTCTTTTCTTGTCGCTGCCAGTCATGTCATGGGAACACTTTATTAGAGGCGCGACGAGTTATTTTTGTAATATAACTCTATCTTAGGCAAAGAATTGCTGCGTTACTTCCTTTACTCGACTCTTGGCTTTGTATGGTTCTGCCCTACGCTTTCTAGGGAAACTTGCCGGTGCAGGCACCCTTGCCGCGAGCGCCGAGTGTGGAACTTCAGCAGCCTGCTGGCGGGGTCGCTACCGACAAGCAACCTTGTCGCAACTAGCTGCAACTCACTTAAATTGTTGAGCGGACTCGAAACAAGGTAAGGGCGCTAGCGGCTCACTTAAGTTGCTGAGCGGACTCGAAGCAAAGTAAGGGCGCTAGCAGCTCACTTAAGTTGTTGAGCGGACTCGAAACAAAGTAAAGGCGCAACTAGCTACGAGTTGGTTCCTCCGCGCACAGGTTTTCCATACAAAGCACGGTCGTTCAAGGAAAATAACTCAAAAACTTGAAAAACTGATTGCTCAAGCTTTAGCAACTTAGCTTTTCAGTCTTCTGCTCCCCGGCAAGGAGGAACTTTCTTGAACGGCCTGGTCCACACCATTATCTTCTCCTTCCCCTCTGGTAAACCCTGTGGGCGAGGGAACCTTCCTTCTTTTGAGAGGGAAACAGGGAAATAAAGTAATGATATGGAGCCTTGGGCTCGTTATCGCTTACCGGGTTCTGGTGCTGCACAAAGTGTCAGATAACATATGCGAAAAACGATTATAGCATAAAAAACTGACAAGATGTGCGGGGCACATGAACTTTACTCGTGCACGGGGTCTGCGCCCGGCTCTGTACAAAGGATTACATGCAACAGCGGCAATACTTGTACATAAAGGTGGTTGCCGGAAAAGCTTCCAGCAACCGCGCCCGCCAAGGCTGCCGCCGAGGAAGCTGGCGGGGGATCTGGCGATCGCACTGACGGCCCTGAGGCCACAGGAGCGCCAGGCGCTGCACCGACCGCCGATCCCTCCGCCGCTGCCACAGCGTCAGGCTCCGAGGAGCTCCTAACCACGTTAGAAGGAGCAGATCCCCATACCTGGCGCGCCAGAGATGTCGGGGAGGCTGATCCACCAACACCTATGGGGACAGGGCCCCTTTCGGTTCGGTGAGGGCGGAGGTCGCACAAAGAGCGGATCGAGGTGGTACATGCGAGCGGTTTTTACCCAGCTTCGGGCCGCACAGATGCATAAAACCCTACTGCTGCTTGTTTGTGTGAATTGAATTCTTGCTCAGGAGCGATGGACGCTGCCAGACTGAGCGTGAGAGTGTTCTTGGTGTTTCGAATGAGCCGAACTGGTTGAACCTCCTCCACGTTGCGCTTGGGCCTCCTTTTATACTTTCAATGGGTTACCCACAGATGGCAACGTAGACTAGAAGGGTAGAAATGGAAAAGAATGCGGTAGGTGCAGCTACCGCTACTGTGGACACAGTGCACCCTACCTAACTCTGACGGCAGGGGACAAGGCATTGAATGCCCGTCTGTGTCGCCTACACAGTACCGAAACGGATCGCTAGGGACGCCACCGTTTGCCATGATTGTTATCATGTCAGCGCCTGCTTGCCACCGCGCACCCCTAGCTGCACGGCCTCCTGCCACGTGCGCTTGGGAGAGTCCTAGAGCGACACGTTGGCAGGTGTGCTGGAGCGCGGGCACGAAGTGGGGGTTTCCCGCGGCAAGCTCCTTGCCGCGGTCGTCTTCTTGTCTTGTTCGGGAGCTTGTCGCTCACCGGGCCTTGCCGGGACGCGCAGCGCATCGTGGCAAGCTTTCTTGGTATGCCTTGAGTGGCCTTCCCGGCAAGCTCCTCTTGCCGGGGTCTTGTCTCTTCCCGGCAAGATCCTCTTGCCGGGGCCTGGGTTGGCCTTCCCAGCAAGCTCCTCTTGCCGGGGCCTTGGTTGGCCTTCCCGGCAAGCTCCTCTTGTCGGGGCCTTGGTTCGAGTACTGTGTTCTTGAATGGTCTTCAAGGGAACCACGGAGGGTCTTGGCGGTCACCCGGTAAGCCTTGCCGCGGGATGCTGCGACAGCCCGTGCACAAGTTCGGGGTACTAGGGTACCCCTACTCTTGTACACCAACAGTCTACAAATGAGAATAACAATGTATCTACTATACAACAAGAGTAAACATGAGGTTTCTTAAAAATTATCAAAAGAAAAGTGTGTCAAGTGACAAAGTAATACACATGTCACACAACTAAGTATTATATCATTGAGGTTGTCATTCAGGTTCTTGTTGGACCTCTTGAAGGCAGCTATCATTTTGTCGTCATACCTAGAATATTTCACTAACAAACATATGCATGATGTGAAGCCTCTGATCATAGAACCGGGCAGCGTAAACTTCAAATGTTAGGATGTCAACAGGTTTACAAATGAAACTCGAATATTTATGCTGCAAGTTCATCTCGAAGTGCTGACAACAGTAAACAATGCATAACATATTTAAGTGGTATAGACTGATCAAGCAACTTTAAGAAAATGCCAAAGGAGTGCCACGTAACAAATAATCTATTTACATGGTTACAGGAAATAGACTAGCAGCAATCTGTGAGCACATGTCTCTGTTACATGTGTAACTCTGGCATATACATACAGTTTGAATTTATTTTTCTTTCTTAATATACAGAACAGGTAGGCACGAGGTATAAAACTAGCTAAGTTACATGTGCAACTCTGGCATATACATACAGTTTGAATTTATTTTTCTTTCTTAATATACGGAACATGTGGGCATGAGGCATAAAACTAGCTGCAACAAAATGATGGTTGTAAGTACATTTCAGGGATCTGACGCTAAACTTGTATGTAATTAGTGCAGGAGCCAGAGTAGACTAGGAGGACTGATCAACAGAATGATGATATCAGATAGAAAGTTTGCACAAAATAATAACGGAGAAGCAGTGTAATAGCGGCCCTAGTTAACAATCTATTGAGTGAGATTAATGACTTACTTTTATTCCACAAAAAAGAAAAATCGAAGGAACCAATAGAAGCATCTCATGGGAATTTAATTAGCGGATCTCAGAAATTCTACACTGCTAGTGCTCTCATGGTGAGAGAAGAAACAGGAAATAGCAAACAGTACAACCTAGTTTGGCAACACCTTTTTTCCAGAATCATAGTATTCCAATAGATGGGCAACAGATACTCTAGTTTCTAAAAAACATAGATTTTCTTAGTTCCGATAAAACCGCTGAGGTGTTTGGCAAGTGGCAGTTTTTTCCAGTTCTCTTTGGTTTGCACATATTGTTATGTTGTTGCATGCATACTCAGCTACACTCATGAATCATCTTGTGCTAATGGCCACCGTATGCATTCAGCCTTGCACTGGCATGTTTTCTCCTAGATGCTAGGAATGATCTGTAGTAGTACTAGAGTTATCTCTTGCAATCAATCAAAGACCAAGCTAGTTACGACATGAGTGCAAGTCAACGTTTGCAGCTCGTGCGTCCTTGCCGGCGCCATACGGCTGCTCACAGATCTATCAAAGACGTCAAAGTGATCTGGAGCGATACACCCCTGTTAGAATCACCTCTACGTGCATGTGTTTTCAGCCGGCACTAAGTAGTCATTTGTACGAGTACGTGCGCCTCTCTAGCCGGATAGATGGATCGGCTAGCTATCAATTTTATGCGTCACAGGTGTCGATGGACAGAGTGACAACCAAGGAAGTGTTTCTCAGTTTTTTGAAAAGAGGTCAGGACCTCTTTTCTATATACTACAAAAAGATCACAGTTTTAGAGATGCCAGTACTCCTTAAAAACTAGAAAAACACTTTGGCTACCAAACGCAGCCTACCTCTCATTGGCTGTAGCTTACGAGTACCAGGAAACAAAGTGGCCACATTTTCTGTGCCAGGTTCAGTCCAAGAGAAAAGGATAGCCCCTGGAAAACTACGCTCGAGCAGAGTAGCAATCACTTAGAAAGAAAACAAAACAGAGCAAGAAGGGTCAACATTATTGTTCTTTGTGGAATCGTGGTGGTCGGGGCGGAGGACCTGGCCATCGAGCTCGTCCAGCTCGTTGGGCTGGAGTGGGTCCCGGTGGTCGCCTTCCATTGAACCGAAGAGGCGGAGAGGTCCTGCTAATCTGAATCGAAGCAAGAAACTTTGATTGGGGATGGGATAGAAAATGAAGTAATGAAGGAGAGAGGAGACGGTGCGGGGAAGCAGGGAGGGACCTTGTGCGGGGCGTTGACGTCGCCGGAGAGGTCAAGCTCGGGCCTCCCGCAGGTCACGGTCGTCGTCCTCTCCTCATCCGGCGCTTGATGCTCCAAACCTTCAGATGGCGAGGCAGCTGCGCCGCCTGGGAGAAAGAGGAGGGAGGCCTGTGTCGCAGATCTATGGCCCAGGTCGTGAGCAGCAGAGGGGCGCCATAGTGGCTAGGTTTGGCCGCCTCTTCCATCGGGCCGGTGCAACCTCTGTAGCCATGGATCTCGGGCGGAGAGGTGGATATTGGGAGGTGGAGGCAGAGGACAGGGCCGAGGAGAGGCGAAGCGTGCTGGCGGCAGATGGAGTAAGAGATTGGGGACAGGAGTGTCTTAGGGTTAGCTTATATATGGGGGAAAGGTTTAGGGCTTTAGGCGGGCTTTAGTGGGCTTGCGGGTCTGCACTAGGCGGTTCATCACGAATTCCGAGACTGTCACCGGAAATCCATCATGGATTAACAGGTTTCTTGTAGAGGGAGCAGGTACAGTTACCTCATCAAGTTCTACTTTCCTCCCACTCACTTCATTCGAGAGACACTCCTTCTCTAGAAAGGATCCATTCTTGGCAACGAAAGTCTTGCCTTCGGATCTGTGATAGAAGTTGTACCCAACAGTTTCCTTTGGGTATCCTATGCAGACACATTTCTCCGATTTGGGTTCGAGCTTATCAGGTTGAAGTTTTTTCATATAAGCATCGCAGCCCCAAACTTTAAGAAATGACAACTTTGGTTTCTTGCCAAACCATAGTTCATAAGGTGTCATCTCTAAAGCATAACCATAAAAGATGGTGCCCTATTTTACGTGAATGCGACCGTCTCTAAAGCATAACCCCAAAACGATAGCGGTAAATCACTATGAGACATCATAGATCGCACCATATCTAGCAAAGTACGATTACGATGTTCGAACACACCATTACGCTGTGGTGTTCCGGGTGGCGTGAGTTGTGAAACTATTACGCATTGTTTCAAATGTAGACCAAACTCGTAACTCAAATATTCTGCTCCACAATCAGATCATAGAAACTTTATTTTCTTGTTACGATGATTTTCAACTTCACTCTAAAATTCTTTGAACTTTTCAAATGTTTCAGACTTATGTTTCATTAAGTAGATATACCCATATCTGCTCAAATCATCTGTGAAGGTGAGAAAATAACGATACCCGCCGCGAGCCTCAACATTCATTGGACCACATACATCAGTATGTATGATTTCCGACAAATTAGTTGCTCGCTCCATAGTTCCGGAGAACAGCGTTTTAGTCATCTTGCCCATGAGGCATGGTTCGCAAGTACCAAGTGATTCATAATCAAGTGATTCCAAAAGTCCATCAATATAGAGTTTCTTCGTGTGCTTTACATTATCAATTCTGTATCTTTTGGCTTCAACATTATGAATATGTGTATCACTACTATCGAGATTCATCAAAAATAGACCACTCTGTAAGGTGCATGACCATAAAAGATATTACTCATATAAATAGAACAACCATTATTCTCAGGTTTAAATGAATAACCATCTCGCATCAAACAAGATCCAGATATAATGTTCATGCTCAACGCTGGCACCAAATAACAATTATTTAGGTCTAAAACTAATCCCGAAGGGAGATGTAGAGGTAGCGTGCCGATAGCGATCACATCGACTTTGGAACCATTTCCCACGCGCATCGTCACCTCATCCTTAGCCAGTGTCCACTTAATCCATATCCCTGTTTCAAGTTGCAAATATTAGCAACAGAACGAGTATCAAATATCCATGTGCTACTGCAAGCTCTGGTAATGTACACATCAATAACATGTATATCACATATACCTTTGTTCACCTTGCCATCCTTCTTATCCGCCAAATACTTGGGGTAGTTCCACTTCTAGTGACCAGTCTGCTTGCAGTAGAAGCACTTAGTCTCAGGCTTAGGTCCAGACTTGGGTTTCTTCTCTTGAGCAGCAACTTGTTTGCTGTTCTTCTTGAAGTTCCCCTTCTTTTTCCCTTTGCCCTTTTTCGTGAAACTGGTGTTCTTATTGACCATCAACACTTGATGCTCCTTCTTGATTTCTGCCTCCGCAGCCTTTAGAACTGCGAAGAGCTCGGGAATTGTCTTATCCATACCTTGCATATTATAGTTCATCACGAAGCTCTTTTAGCTTGGTGGCAGTGATTGAAGAATTCTTTCAATGACGCTATCATCCGGAAGATTAACTCCCAGTTAAATCAAGTGATTGTTATACCCAGACATTCTAAGTATATGCTCACTGACAGAACTATTCTCCTCCATCTTGCAGCTGTAGAACTTATTGGAGACTTCATATCTCTCAATTCGGGCATTTTCTTGAAATATTAACTTCAACTCCTTGAACATCTCATATGCTCCATGACGTTCAAAACGTCGTTGAAGTCCCGGTTCTAAGCTGTAATGCATGGCACACTGAACTATCGAGTAGTCATCAGCTTTGCTCTGCTAGACGTTCATAACATCTGGTGTTGCTCCTGCAGCAGGTTTGGCACCTAGCAGTGCTTCCAGGACGTAATTCTTTTGTGCAGCAATCAGGATAATCCTCAAGTTATGGACCCAGTCCGTGTAATTGCTACCATCATCTTTCAACTTTTCTTTCTCAAGGAACGCATTAAAAATCAACGGAACAACAGCACAGGCCGCCTATCTACAACAAACATAGACAAGAAAAATACAATCAGGTACTAAGTTCATGATAAATTTAAGTTCAATTAATCATATTACTTAAGAACTCCCACTTAGATAGACATCCCTCTAATCATCTAAGTGCTCACGTGATCAAAATCAACTAAACCATAACCGATCATCACGTGAAATGGAGTAGTTTTCAATGGTGAACATCACTATGTTGATCATATCTGCTATATGATTCACGCTCGACCTTTCGGTCTCAGTGTTTCGAGTCCATATCTGCATATGCTAGGCTCGTCAAGTTTAACCTGAGTATTCTGCGTGTGCAAAAACTGGCTTGCACCCATTGTATATGGACGTAGAGCTTATGACACCCAATCATCACGTGGTGTCTGGGCACGAGGAACTTTGGCACTGGTGCATACTCAGGGAGAACACTTTTATCTTGAAATTTAGCGAGAGATAATCTTATAATGCTACCGTAAATCAAAGAAGGATAAGATGCATAAAAGATAAACATCACATGCAATCAATATAAGTGATATGATATGGCCATCATCATCTTGTGCTTGTGATCTCCATCTCCGAAGCACCGTCATGATCACCATCGTGACTAGCGCGACACCTTGATCTCCATTGTAGTATCGTTGTTGTCTCACCAACTATTGCTTCTACGACTATCGCTACCGCTTAGTGATAAAGTAAAGGAATTACAGGGCGATTGCATTGCATACAATAAAGTGACGACCATATGGCTCCTGCTAGTTGCCGATAACTCGGTTACAAAACATGATCATCTCATACAATAAAATATAGCATCACGTCTTGACCATATCACATCACAACATGCCCTGCAAAAACAAGTTAGACGTCCTCTACTTTGTTGTTGCAAGTTTTACGTGGCTGCTACGGGCTTAGCAAGAACCTTTCTTACCTACGCATCAAAACCACAATGATAGTTCGTCAAGTTAGTGTTCTTTTAACCTTCTCAATGACCAGCCGTAGCCACACTCGGTTAAACTAAAGTTGGAGAAACTGACATCCGCCAGCCACCTGTGTGCAAAGCACATCGGTAGAACTAGTCTTGCGTAAGCGTACGCGTAATATCGGTCCAGGCCGCTTCATCCAACAATACCGCTGAACCAAAGTATGACATTCTGGTAAGCAGTATGACTTGTATCTCCCACAACTCACTTGTGTTCTACGCGTGCATATAATATCAACGCATAAAACCTGGCTCGGATGCCACTGTTGGGGAACGTAGTAATTTCAAAAAAATTCCTACACAAACGCAAGACCATGGTGATGCATAGCAACGAGAGGGGAGAGTGTGTCTACGTACGCTCGTAGACCGAAAGCTGAAGCGTTAGCACAATGCGGTTGATGTAGTCATACGTCTTCACGGCCCGACCGATGAAGCACCGAAAGCACGTCACCTCCGAGTTCTTGCACACGTTCAGCTCGATGACGTCCCTCGAACTCCGATCCAGCCAAGCTTTGAGGGAGAGTTCTGTCAGCACGACGGCGTGGTGACGATAATGATGTTCTACCGACACAGGGCTTCGCCTAAGCCCCGCTCCGATATTATCGAGGAGGACTATGGTGGAGGGGGGCACCGCACACGGCTAAGAAATCAATGATTAATTGTTGTGTCTATGGGGTGCCCCCCTCCCCATATATAAAGGAGTGGAGCAGGGGGCCGGCCAAGGGGAGGAGGCGCGGCCAAGGGGGGAGTCCTACTCCCACTAGGAGTAGGGCTCCTCCTTTTCCTATTTGGAGAGGGAGAGGGAAGGAAGAGGAAGGAGGGAGGAAGGAAAGGGGGAGCCGGCCCCCCTCCCAATTCGGATTGGGCTTGGGGGGCACGCCCCCTCTGTTGCTCCTTTCCCCTCCTTTCCACTAAGGCCAATTAAGGCCCATATAACTCCCGGGGGGTTCCGATAACCTCCCGGAGCTCCGATATTGTCCCAATCTCACCAGGAACCATTCTGGTGTCCAAATATAGTCGTCTAATATATCGATCTTTATGTCTCGACCATTTCGAGACTCCTCGTCATGTCTGTGATCACATCCAGGACTCCTAACAACCTTAGGTACATCAAAACACATAAACTCATAATAACTGTCATCTAAATTTACGCGTGTGGACCCTACGGGTTCGAGAACTATGTAGACATGACCGAGACACGTCTCCGGTCAATAACCAATAGCAGAACCTGGATGCTCATATTGGCTCCTACATATTGTATGAAGATCTTTATCGGTCAAACCGCATAACAACAGACGTTGTTCCCTTTGTCATCGGTATGTTACTTGCCCGAGATTCGATCATCGGTATCTCAATACCAAGTTCAATCTCGTTACCGGCAAGTCTCTTTACTCGTTACGTAATGCATCATCCCGTAACTAACTGATTAGCTACATTGCTTGCAAGGCTTATAGTGATGTGCATTACCGAGAGGGCCTAGAGATACCTCTCCAACAATCAGAGTGACAAATCCTAATCTCAAAATACGTCAACTCAACAAGTACCTTCGGAGACACCTGTAGAGCACCTTTATAATCACCCAGTTACGTTGTGACATTTGGTAGCACACAAAGTTTTCCTCTGGTAATCGGGAGTTACATAATCTCATAGTCATTGGAACATGTATAAGTCGTGAAGAAAGCAATAGCAACATCGTAAACGATCAAGTGCTAAGCTAATAGAATGGGTCAAGTCAATCACATCATTCTCCTAATGATGTGATCCCGTTAATCAAATGACAACTCATGTCTATAGTTAGGAAACTTAACCATCTTTGATTCACGGGCTAGTCAAGTAGAGGCATACTAGTGACACTATGTTTGTCTATGTATTCATACATGTATTATGTTTCGGGGTAATACAATTCTAGCATGAATAATAAACATTTATCATGATACGAGGAAATAAATAATAACTTTATTATTGCCTCTAGGGCATATTTCCTTCAGCCACACCCCTCCCGATAAACAGGACCCCGTTTCGACCATAGGAGGTCCAACACAAGTATGTTTCCTCCATTTTGCGGTATGCCAGAGCCGTCCCGATGAACAGGATCCCGTTTTAAACGTCGTCGGTCAAACACAAGGTTGTTTCTTCTGTTTTGTGGTATGCCAGGCCTCGTTTCCATCGCCTGTTCTGTCCAAGCCCTCCCGATGAACACGACGACGCATTCCGTTCCGACCCAGCCGGTTGGCTCCCCATGAACATGACGACGACGATGTTTCTCCGTTCTGACCCAGCCATGTACATGAGCCCTGGCCGTATGTATGCGCGAGTAGGCGTTCGAGACACCGTCCGTATGTACGTACATGGTCGTATTTACTTTCTTGCACCCTGGCCGTTGTACGTATGTGTACATGCTACGTGCGCGCCTCTACATCGACCAGTATGTACGTACACGTTCGCGACCAGAATGACAATGCTATGCACGCTTCGACCAGGTGGGTCCCGACTGTCAGGCACTTCCTTGCGTGCGAAGATGTAGCTGGTGGGTCCCAGCAGTCAGGGGGGCGAATCATTTTTTTTCCCCGGATGCACTTCCTTGCATGCGAAGATGTAGCTGGTGGGTCCCAGCTATCAGGGGGCGAATCATTTTTTTGCCCGTAATATGGACGCACTTCCTTGCGTGCGAAGATGTAGCTGGTAGGTCCCAGCAGTCAGGGGGAAACATTTTTTTCGTGAAATACGGTGGCCCGTCCAGTGGGGCCCTGCTATCAGGTGGAGGAATCATTATCTTCCGCATAATAAGGAGGCACTTCCTTGCTACGACTGTGGACCTAGCTGTCAGCCTCTCCACGTACAGTCCACGTCCGATGGAAGTCGTTCCGTGACCACGTTGACCATGCCGCACTGAGAGCACCAGGGCGGTTGAGGATGGCGAGGCCTAGGAAGGTGACTACGCGGAGCCGGGGAAGACGCGGTAGTGGATGCCCACGCGCAGAGGAGTACGAGGGTTCACAGGTTCGGCTGCGGTGTGAGGCTGCCATCGCCGCAGAATAACAGGGGATGTGGGTGAGTAGAGGGATGGCCTGGCTAGCGGTGGGAGTAGTAGGGGGCGGTGAGGCCTCTGCGGCATCACAGCCGGCCACAGGAGGCAGGAGCACGCGGCACGATCGGTGTTGGTTTGGGCGGCTGGAGCAAGAAGACCAGAGGTTGAAGAAGCACTATGGCCGTTGGATGAACATCGTACGGTAACAGGAGCTAGAATCGTTCATATTGACTAAGTTGACAAACCCTCCGTCCCCGTCAAGTTGGTAGGCGCACAAGTCTTCCTCGCACTATGCTAGGTTCCAGCTGGTAGGGGGAGTATTCATTTTTTGTGCGTAATAAGGAGGCACTTCCTTGCATGCAAACATAGCTGGTGGGTCCAACCTGTCAGCGGGGGGCACATTCTTTTCGCGAAATACACAGGCCCTTCCGATGGGTCCCAGATGTCAGGTGGAGGAATCATTATTTTGTGCGTAATAAGGAGGCATTTCCTTGTGTGCGGCCATGGACCCAGCTGTTAGCCTCTCCACGCACAGTCTACTTCTGAGCGCATCCAAGGTGGTGGATGACGGCGAGGCCCCGGATAGCAACGAGCCGGAGATGAGAAGACGCGGGAGTAGAGTCGTAGACGGAGAGGTGTACGAAGGTTAACTGGTTCTAGTGAAGTGTGGTTCGACAGTCGGTGGAGAAGAACAGGAGGTGTGGAGGGGTGGAGGGATGGCCTGACCAACGGTGGAGTAGCGCTTCACAATGAAGCGTGCTAAGCAGAGCTGCTAGCAGCAGGAGGCGGGAGGTAGTCCCGCCAGCGCTTGAGGAAGAAGACGAGAGATTGAAGATGGATGTCGGTCGTTGGATGTAAATCCAACGGCTAACATGTCAGAATCATTTATTGACTAAATTGACAACGACTTGCATTGGCTTCGACCTATTGGCCCACATTTCAGCCTCCAAAAATGTGGCACGTATTCAACCCATTTTTTCAGAATTACAGTCTTTTTTTGCGCGGTAGAATTTACAGTCAATTTGATCTTTTTTTTTGAACTATAGTCCATTAGCTGGGCTGGGTGAACAAATAATGTAGCGTCCATTCGGCTCATTTATTTTTTTTCAAAAAAATTACAGGCCATTTGCACTTTCTCGAAATACACGATTTTGCTCGGATGATTCTAATTATAATGTTGGGTTGGGCCAACAACGTTATCAAAAAATAAAAAGGGGCTGAGCATTTTGTTATAAATATGTTTAAATAATAAGTGATATTATTACATTCGTCCTTAAATCTTACCAAGCTTTTGTACACAATCACTAGGATTTTCGTGCCAAAACAATCTAGGATTTTATTATTAAGAATTTTTTTTTATAAGTTAATAAGATGTGGGATATTGTTTTCTTACATATGTAAGTATCTGTTAAATATATGATGACAATAAAAATAATATATAATAACATATAAATAATTTAAACATATAAAATATAGTTAGATGGGAAACATAAGTTGGACCTGGCGTTCCTATTCTTATATAGAAAAATAGAACAGACCGTTGCGTTTTCTTCAAAAATATACATAAATTGGGCTGCCGATGTTTCAGGAAAAATGAAACCTCGGATGGGAGGTCCATAGGCCGGCCGATACATGACGGCCGTCAAGAAAATACAAACAGGCCTATGGACCTCCCAACCAAGGTCGTGGGCTGCACATCTTAAAAAAGAAAGCCTAGACGGGGTAGCCCAAAACCCAGCTGATACTTGCTGCCCCAGTGATAATAAATGATACCTGCCAGCTCCCCGGCTTCGTTGTGAATTTATCTCCTATAGTAACTATGTTGAAGCACCTAAAAAATGTAACTAAGTTGACAAACCCGTGGTCCCCAATGTTAGTATAGCATTAGGAGGAAGTATTTTTTCGATGAGGCACTTGCTTGCGTACGGCCATAGACCTGGTGGGTCCCGACTGTCTGCCTCTCCATGTACAGTCCTCTCCAGATTCCTCTCGTTTGTTCAGCATGTTCACAACGGTAGATAGCGGCGTCGCGGCGAGCGCACAAAGGCACAGGAGGGGATCCGACCACCTGAGGAAGTGCCTTATTATTAAGAAAACTACTGAACTAGCCTAGTGGCCAAGTGACACTACCGAACAGTTGTTCCGCCCGGGTTCGATTCCACCTATGCAGGAAAATATCTCGATTTTTTTGCCTTTGCCTTTATTGACATGTGGGTTCCCATTGTCATCTACGCACACCATGTCCGACACTGGCCAAAACTTCATCCCTCGTTTTCTCTGTGTTTCGCACACTCGACATTGTGTGGGCATTTTGAAAATAGCATATCTTCTTGACTGTGCATCATATGAAGATGTGCTATGCATGAATGTTGATCAACATGATGTTAACTGGCAGGTAGTTCCATTTTTGACCATGAAGAAAACTTCCAACATGATGTTAACCTTGTTTGAAAAGGCCGTGATAATATAAATGCTCTGCCTCTGAAAGTTGCAGTTTCTTATCTAAAACTGAACTTGCAGTTTCTTATCTGAAACTGAAACTTGCAGTTTCTTCACTATGAAGCTACATTTTTTAATTGCTAAAAATAGAACTCTAGAATTCATAAAATACTTCATATGCTCAATACTGAAAATCTGAAATTCAAAAGACAATCATATATGAATGTACTCTCAACATACACAACACAAAACACAATTCACAACCTGCAAATACTAACAACCCTAAGCTCGTCCTGACAATTCATAACCTGCCCGACTATTGGGCTGGGGATGGGGGCAGTCCCCTCCTATTCCTCGGCGGCAAACAGCCGCCCCGTGAGACGATGTGAACGGCGAGGGAGAGGATGGCGGGGAAGCGTCGTCTGGCCAACTGCTTTTCTCCTCTTGCAGTTGGATTCAATCGGCGAAGACTCCACCGGCTCGCTCTGGCAGGACACCCTCACAAACGGCACCCTGTAGATGCTCGATCCTTCAATCTCTGGTGGACACTCCATCTGGGATTGATACTCCCACCACCGCACCATCACGATCGGATTTGGTGAATCTGTTTGCTCCATGGCCCAGAGGAGCAGCTCTATATACTCCCGTGCGACTGCCTCCAGGAGTATCGCCGCCTTTTCGCTCTATTGCAGATATTTGGCCATGGATGTCGTCGTCGCTGCTAGTTGGTCCTTGTTGTCAAACCAAGATTGTATCTCCAACATCCTAGCTAGCTTCACAGGGTCGCCGTCTGTGATCCTCAAGTATCGGTTGTACTCCTCCATCGATCTACTTCTCCATAGCACCTTCACTCGTCGGCGGTGGTTTTTGAATGGAAGAGGAGAGGAGCAGCGCTGGTTTTCGATTAGAATGGGAGAGGAGTGGCGCTGGTTTTGGACCAGAACTGGAGAGGAGGGGCGGTGGTTTCGAAATGGAAGAGGAGAGGAGCGGCGCTAGATTTAGATTGGAACAGGAGAGGAGCAGTGGTGGTTTTAGAGGAGAAGAGTGGAAGAGCGGCGCTGGTCTTGGAAGTATTTTTTTGTTGTTTTGCGTATTTTGGGTCAAAGTTTGAGCACGTACTGTAGTTGACAAGCAAAATGTGAATGCATGTCACCAAAAATTGTATCGTTTGTTTCGTATCTGAATGTACTTTCAAATTATATTATTTTTGCAATGTATAACATATATTTTATGTGCGAAAATCATGGTCAATTATGACCCAGAATAAAAGGGAGACTAGTTAATGTGGGTTTGCTTTCTTAATTGAAGGGTAAATTGATTTTGATTTTGATCCAGTCACAGCGCGTTGACCCTCTCGTCCAATCCTAAATCGCTACCGCACGCTCCTCTCCCTCTTCTCCATTGCAAAACCACCTCCTCTCCTCTCCATCATCTCCATTGCAAAACCACGGTCTTGCCTCTCCCTCTTCTGATCTTCTCCATTGCAAAACCACATCCTCTCCTCTCCATCATCTCCATTCCAAAACCACGATCTCGCCTCTCCCTCTTATCTATTGCAAGAGCACCGTCTCTCCTCCCATCTTCCAAAGCTAGCACTGGACCACTCAGAAGGACATCTATGGAGAGGATGCAGTAGCGAATCAGACAGATTGCCAACGGCGACCAGGCAAAGTTAGCCAGGTTGAAGGAGATCCTTACTTGGTTTGAGAATGAGTGGGATATTTCAAAGACGTTGAGGGCCATGTGGCAATGTATGCGAAAGAGCAAGACAGCGGCGATGTACATGTACTCCTCGGCGGCAGTCACGCCGTAGTCCTCCGACTTCATCGAATATCTCCTCTGGGCGATGGAGCAGACAGATTCACCCGAGGCGACAGTCAGGCGGAGGTGGTGGGCGTATAGGTCGAAGGTCGAGCACCCAGAGGATAACGAATCGATCGAGTATGGTGTGCCATTCGTCAGGGTGCAGAGCCAACCAGATCCACAGGAGTATTCATTCTCCCACCACAAGAGGAGGCCGGATGGCGCGACGTCGCTTCCCCGCTGTTCTCCACGGTTCCCTCGATGCTCGCCTCATTTCAAGAGCGGCGGTAGGTTTAAGGTAAGCTTTGCACTAACCTAATCGTCCACCTGCTCATGCTTACAACCAGTGTGACAGCTAATGAAAATCATGCTTATAATCAGTCTCCGAGTACGATGCCAATCACCCTAAAATAGCTCTGGACCTTTGGGTCAAAGTTGTGACACAGTGTACAAATAAAGAAAAATAGATTGGTACTTCTTTCAGAAAAGAGTACTCCCTAGAAAACTGCCAATATAAGCTACTAGTATTTGGTTAGAGGATTTGCTGCCGAGAAAAATCCGTCCACAGAGAGCGCCACACATCCCAATGGTGGTGGTGGATGCCAATGCGTGCATGCAGCATGGTTGGTGTTGGTAATTTTTACATGGCACACCTGGCACTCTGCATATATGCCGGTTCCATACGTACATTTGTGAAGTTCCACCAAAATGCAGCTGAATAACCCTGTTTGCACAGATAATGAAAAGGCGTGATTACATTATAGTGGCACTAGTTGATGAAACACACAAAATAAATAGAAGAAAATATTGTGATAGTATCATAGTATGCCATGATGCGAGGGTGAGATGGGCCCTGTGACGCCTCATACGGTACGCCTCATACTGGAAATCGTCCCAAGTCTCCCAGATACACCTTCTGCCAGTGATGAACATCAGTGTACAGCGGTGAGCCGCCTTGAGACATTCAAATCTCTATTTTTGTATAGATCAACTAAAATTAAGCACCCCAGTTTGCAGAAACGCTTAAACATTAACAATGGGACTAGTTGGTGAAACATACTTTAACAAAGAGAAGCACTTTCTTTATGTATGTTGGAAATGAAATGATAGAGAGGAGGCTCGCTCTATTTTAACTGTATTATTACTTCATTTTATCAGTGACACTAGGGTCGAGCAGGTGGCAAACAAGGTGTACCGTGCGTCACAAGGATGGAGGCTGGGGGTGCTTAGACTAGCATGCTGAAGTTGGCTCTTTCAGTCACGAACATGGATGATTCAATTCATGGGACCTTTTGGTGCAGTTAACCTAAAATGAAGCAATGTCCTGTGAGCTAGCAGCTTCTTTATTTTTTTTAAGAAAATGGCTCTAGCCCCGGTTCCATTTCCATCAGAAAACGAAACCCACAGAGCTTCTTCTTCATTAGATGCAATAAAATTGAGCAACATCAAGGTTGGTTGTGAACCTCCTATAATGTTCAATTATAATTTGGATATCATTTGTGCAGTTCAAGTAAGATCTAGCATGAAATGTATATCTCTGTTTGTACAAAAAAGGTGGAAAGGAGGGTGACTAACAAGTGATGAAACATGCATCAAATGAAAAGAAGCATGTTCCTTATCCGAAAGGCAATCCTACAAGGACAGTAGCAATTTCTAAAGCAGTGGAATTGCTAGATATTAGTGTGGAATTAGAATTAACTATGACAACAGTTAAATACGACATTACTTTGGGCATGGGAGAGCAGGCGGACTAGGACAGTTGCATTTCTAATGAAAAGAACCAACTTATCTTAATGGGAAATTTAGCAGGACATGTAAAAAAGTGGCATTGATTCATATTACTGGAGGCATTACATTGAAAACAACATTGGTTTAACATGTCCTTACTTTTAACAGTGCGACTGCTACATTTTACCAGTGGCATTACATAAGAGTGGCTCGGGGCAACAAACATCAGAACAGGATATCTGTGTTGGTCCCATTTTTGTTTGGTATAGCCACCTTATACTGTGTGAGGCTAGCAAATCTAGTGCTAGACTTACTCCGTTGACTTGTCCCCTAGTCCCCACTTTATTTCCTTTTTCAACCAATAGATCAGGTTTATATTGAGTTTGTACTGGGTTTCCCTTTATTTCCCTATTAGACCTAGAGACCAGTTGGATAGCCAGTCTCTGCTACTTTTCTCCCCCATTATTTCCTCTTTTGACCAAGTCCTAGATTCAAGTAACAAATCTTCCCCCAGGCCCCTCCCCCTTTCTTCCTTGCTTGAACCAAGTAGTACTAGATTCGAGTGCATGAACTCGTTTTACCTCTTAACCGTAAAAACTTAGGTGGTTTTCGAATAGCCGATCGATCCTATCTACAAGGGGGCCTGAGAAATAGTAAAAGATGCAAATGCAGTGACGTGAGGAACTCGGGAAGTAGAGCAAGGCCAGTTTCGAAGGAAGTTATACCTGATGGTCATCGGGATGTCGCTAGGTGGGCCGCGGGAGGCCGGATCTGCCCACACTATGGTAGCGAGGAAGAAGGGGTTGGAGGCCCTCCCTCGCCAGCGGTGCTTAGGAGAGAACGGCTAGGCAGGCTGATCGGCACATGCCTGCAGTGGGTAAGAGTTATCACCGAGGATGACCGCGTGAACATTGCACCTTCCCCAGCGGAGAGGATCCGGCTGGATATGTGACAAGCGGTGTCGAGGAATTAACACGTCAGATGTCCTAGCAGAAGGACTTAGTCATGGAGCCATCGCAACGAGATTAGCTTAAAGGGGTTAAACCGGAACAAAGGACATGGGAGTTTTATACTAGTTCGGCCCCTTACGATGAAGGTAAAAGCCTACGTCTAGTTGTGATGGGATTATTGGGGTTTCGATGATCAGGGAGCGAATACGCTTTGCCTGAGTCTCGAGTTGTTGTTTCTTGTCCCTGAACCGCCGCCGGGTCGTCCCTTTATATACACAGGTTGATGCCCGGCCGGTTTACAGAGTCCCGAGGCCGGCTCATACAAGTGTCCAGCTCAGTCTCTTCCTTTCCCTGTCTTACAATACAAGTTAGAAAACTATGGCGATTTACAACTATGGTTCCTAATCCGCCTTTGGGCTCTGGGCCTCTAAGCTTTAATAGTAGAACGCCATCTTCTTTATCTTCAAGGACTTCAATATGGATGAGCGTGAACCGGCCCCTCCTGGGCGGTTTACACTCAGTAGTTATATCCTCTACAAGCGGTGAGCAGAGAGAGAGAGAGAGAGAGAGAGAGAGAGAGAGAGAGAGAGAGAGAGAGAGGCCACCGTTGTCGTGTTTAGATCTGGAGAGGACGAGATAGTGTGAAGAGAGCAACACTAGCAAGCAATCACGGAGGCTCCTGCCTATATAGTGGAGTACTAGTTTTCTTTTGTCTACCAGAGCCAGCTTGAACTCGTCAATGAATGTCGAGAAGTCTTCATGCACGTGGCCCGGAGGCGCAGTTGTCGTCATTTTGATCTGAAGCACCGGATTATAACATATAACATGAAAAAATGCCACATGACAAGAAATCATAACCTCGCAGCCCAAAGGAGAAAACATGAATCCCGACGGACAAGCTAGACGAGGAAGAAAGCTCAAATTAAAGATAAACTCGTAGAAAAGGGGTTCGTCGATAGATGTACTAATTAACATAGCCGGCTTGACCTAGATGGCAGCCGAGTAGTCTTCGTGCATGTGCCCCCAATGACTAGCCCAACTCAGTTGTCGCTATTTAACCCTCGCAGTGATCCGAAGCACATGACACCTAATTTTGCGAGATGACAATAAACCTTTTTTAGATTTCTCACCAGAACTACAACCTTGTACAACACAGCCTGCATGATATGTAGATGATAGCCAATCCAAGCGTGTCTGCTAGAGTATGGTCACATGCATGGACGAACTGATCTTCCATGTCTTGCAGGGATCATCCAGGCACCAATGTAGTACAACACTTCCCTAGTACTATTGCTCATCTCCCTCTTCTATTAAGTCACCCGACTTGCGGGGCCGGGGAGTGTGCCTATGGTCGGTTCTCAATTGCTGTCAGGACCCCGACTCAATGCCACATCGATCTAGCATGTAAGACCTCATATCACTTTGCGGCCTCACGCACGGTATTCCCACGGGTGTCGCCTTACCTTTGCCCGGGACCGTTTGCGCCTTTTGGCACACGTATATGACAGTGTCGCTAGCATCCATATGATAAGGAGCCCGGGCTGACATGGCTAGTCGTAAACCCAAAGTGGCACAAACTTACAGGGACAGGCATCCATGACCCAGCATCGAACGTGTCGGTCATCAGCGAGTGAATCCAGGCTGTAGCACTGGGCTAGCAGGACTCCGGTGAACCGGGCTGTAGCAGGCTAACAGGACTCCGGTATTCATCGCGTGACATTTCCCCGAAGGGACAGACACAGGAACGAAGAAGGACACATGCCGGCCAGCCTAAGTGTTCCGGAGCAGTAGCAAGCTACCATGGCTCGGTGGAAACACTAGGAGACATTTCCCCGTAAGAGAGGCTACTAAAGATAAACAACTAGATGGTCAGATCCCACACATACCAAGCATTTCAATAACATACACACAATATGCTCGATATGTGCAAATACAACATGGCATCACAACATGACTCTACGACTCAAGTAATTTATTCAATAGGCTCCGAGGAGCGAGATATTACAAACATGGGTCTCATGACCCAACAATCAGAGCATACAAGTCAAAGCACAAGCGGAAGCTATCATGTCTGAGTACAGACATCTATAAATGAAAAAGGCTGAGAAGCCTGACTATCTACCAGATCCTGCCGAGGGCACAAGATCGTAGCTGAGGTAACAAGCTAAACGTCGAAGTCCACGTGGAACTACTAGTGAGACTGAAGTCTCTCTGCAAAAACATAAAATAGGCAAACGTGAGTACAAATGTACCCAGCAAGACTTACATCAGATCTATCTACATATGCATCATTATCAACAAAGGGGATGGTGGAGTTTGACTGCAGCAAGCCAGCTTTGACTCGGTGGCTATCCTGAACTACGACTGCAAGTAACTCTTTTGAGGTGGCGCACACGAGTCCACATATTCACCATATCAATACACCACTATGGATCCGCTCCCGTCTCCCTACGAGAACGCCATCCATAGCACTCACGCTTATCTTGCGTATTTTAGAGTATCCACTTTCACTTGTCTATGAACTATGCAAGGGGTCCAAGTTTCCATATCCGAGGAATCCGGCTATTCGAATAGATAATGATAACCCTGCAGGGGTGTACTTCTTCACACACGCTCTCGCCACTTACCGCCCTGTACACGTCATGTACCTCGGCAACCTTCAAGCGGAAGCCGGGCGAGGGAGTCGGCCACGACCTGACTAACCGAACAAGTCTCTAGTCCAGGTTTATCGCCTATTCGGGTTCCATCCGCAAGGAGATCCGGCCGGGGTGTCGCTCACGGCCCCAAACGATGTGAGCAGGGTTCCCAAGCCCACCAACCGGGTGCCACTTGGTACACCGTGCCACTGTGCCTAGTCTGTCCCAAGCCCACCTGTACCGGGTGCCACTTGGTAGACTACTAACACTACCTACAAACACCAGAAACTAGTTGCAACTCCTGGACAGAGATCATGTTGATTAATAAGTCGAGAGGGTCATTAAGGATCCCAATGTGTGGTAGTAGCTGGTCATGGATCACAAACACAGAACTCAGTTCCTGAGGACGGCTGCAATGAGACAACCCACCATGTACTCCTACATGGCCTCTCACCGCTACCTTTACCAAATCGTGTTCACACACTTAGTTCACCCATAGTAGGACATGTTCACACGCCTCTGATTCATCCCCGATGAATCAGACCTGACTCAACTCTAAGCAGTAGCAGGCATGACAAACAAGCATGAATGAGTAGGCACATCAGGGCTCAAACAACTCCTACTCATGCTAGTGGGTTTCATCTATTTACTGTGGCAATGACAGGTCATGCAAAGGATAAAGGGGTTCAGCTACCGCAGCAAGTAACAGATGAATCGTTGTTGTCCTAATGCAGTAAAAGAGAGCAGGAGCGAGAGAGTAGGATTGTATCGGAATGAACAAGGGGGTTTTGCTTGCCTGGCACTTCTGAAGATAACATTGAGTCTTCATCAGTGTCAACGATCACATCATCGGTATCACGTCTATCGAGAGGGGACAAATACCGGCAACACAGAAGGAACACAATCAATGCAATGCACAATATGATGCATGATCATGACATGGCAAAATGAATGTGTTTTGAGCTAATGCAACTAGCAACAGATTAAATGAAGTTGGTTTGAATACAAGATTCAAATTCAAACTCCATATGTGATTATTCAAATGTCATTCACTTCATTTGCCTAAACAGTAGTGATAAGTTGTTCTAACATGCATGAAAATGGTACAGATGGATTCCTTGAATTTTTCTGATAATTTTTCATATATAAATTATTTAATTTGGAGTTACGGTTAATTTTCTATGATTTATTGAAGTTTTAGGCATTTTCTGGAATTTCAGAATTAAATTAAATCCAGAAATGATTTAATTGCGTCAGCCTGACGCCAGCATGACGTCAGCGAGTCAACGACCAGGTCCAGGTCAAATCTGACATGCGGGGTCCACACGTCAGCGACACAGGGGCTAATCCCGCGTTGACTCGGGCTTTGACCCGCTACGGGGCCCGCTGTCAGTGTCTGTTAGTGTGTTAATGGGGGGGGGATTAGCCGCTAATGACGGTTCACGTCAGAGGCGCCGGCGGTTGGACGACGGCGACGATCAGAGCGGCGGTGGCTCGCCGGAGTTGCGCCAGAGACGACGGATCGACGCGCCAGGGGCACCAGAGGATAGCCCGTGCCCGCGCGCATCTAGGGGAACCAACGGGAGGTGCGGGGGTGGACGGAGTTCGCCGGAGGCGAGGTTGTGGCGGCGGCCGGAGTTCGGGCGTCGATGGAAACGACGACACCGTGCACGGGAGGAGCTATGGTTAGCATCTACGTGTTCTACAAAAGCTCACGAACCCAACGGAGGCACGCACGGGACCAAATGGCCACCGGAGCCTCGTCGGCGATGAGCTTGTGCGGCGGCGTACTGTCGGGGAAGAGGGGCGCGGCGGCTACGGCATGTTAGAGAGAAAACGGAGAGGGGGAGGATGATTAGGAGCTCACGTGGAGTGCAGTGGTGGCCTCGGCGTGTTCGGGGAAGCTCGGACGGCGACGAATCGACGGCGACCATCAGCGGCGGTCGAGGACGAAGACGATGGCGTGGAGGCGAAGCAGAGCTTCCCGAGGGGCTTGGCTCGGTGGGGGAGGAAGAGGGGGTCGGGGCGGAGCTTCCTGGGGCGTCGGTGAGGCTTCGGGATGGCTGCGGCCGCGGTAGCGGCGTCGGCGGCGACGAGCTCCGCTCGGTCGCGAGAGGGAGAGAGAGCAGAGGGGAGGAGGGGGTGCAGAGAGAGAGAGAGGGGCGGTCAGGGGGGTGTCGTGGCTTCACCAGGGCGTCGAGGGGGAAGCGGCAAGCAGGAGGTGGCCGGGACGCGTGCCGGCGCGCTGCGGCCACACACCCTCGTGCCCACTGGCACGAGGTTGAGGATGACTGGCACATGGGCCTGGTGGGCTGGCTTCTCTGCTGGGCCAGGTAAGTAACAGGTACCCCCTCCTTCTCTGTTTCTATTTTAATTGTTGTTTTCTATTTATTTCAATCTGTTTTGATTTAGTTCAAGCACTAAACCATTTTTGTTTCTTCCAATAATTTTTGCAGGGACTGAAAGTAATATTCTAGAGCCCCTCACAAAATATCAGAATTATTGAAGCATTAAAAATATATATAACATATATTTGCTCCAACTCAAATACAATATGTGTTAATTCAAAAAACCAGAATGGCATAGAAATATGTGCATCATTTTTGGCAGAGGTTTTCACCTTTACCAGAAATCATGAACATTTTCAGAGGTCATTTTGGGTTCATTGAAAAAGATTTTATTTTGACCCTAGTTGAATTGATTTAATGCTAGGGTTTGAGCATCCCCATTTCAATTTTAGGCAAAATTTAAACATGATGCAACACATGAGCTAGCCTAGAGCACTACCAGCAGCTAGGGATGTGACAACTCACCCCCACTAAACAAGAATCTCGTCTCGAGATTCAAGCGTAGGGTAAGGTGAAAGGGGAAACACAAACAAGCATAATCTTCACGATCCAGTTGCACTTCAAATGGACGTTGATTCGTTCACCACCATTGTCTCGAAGTCTTGCTCTGAGAACTCCAACTAACATGACAAGAAGAGGAAAGGAAAACTCTGGAAGGATCGGTCTTCTCGAAGGTCGAACAACTCAGGATTAACTCCCGGAATGTGACATAGCAACATCTCTCGAGCTGAGAGACGAAGCATACCTCTAGAGGGATGGAGTGGAGCAGGTGACAAGGTTCACTAGGTGGACAACAATTCCAGACTTAAGAATATGGCGATCGGTTGTCAACGTAGCGAGGAGTTGAATTGCCATGATACCACGACGAAACATCCTGGAGAAGGGTGATTCGTAAATTATTATCTTAAGTGGCAAAAAGAATTACCTTTGATATAGAGATCATTGAGACTCTCTATATCAGCCTAAGGCAAATCACAGCAATCGATTGGCGGGGTCGGTAGAATGGCATACTCGGACTTGGATGATGTGGATTACCTTGTTGAAGACAACATAATGGATGAATTTCCTTATCACCGGAGATGGAAGAGACCCATGGTAGAATGGCACATTGGCGGTGCAAGCTGGGAACAAAATCCAAATGCTGGGAATGATTCTGGTAACTGGGGAAGAACCCAACAATAGAGAGTGAATTCACTGTTTGAAAGGTCATAGCATTTCCGAGGAAACTGAGAGGAATCCCAATTAGTGCCGATGATAACACGTAGCGCTTGTGCGTGCTCTCAAGAACTTGAGCATTTCCATAATCATCAAGGTTTTACCAACATCCGTGTCAAGGATCCTGGCAACACAACATACTACCATGATGAATAGCGATGGACGATGCAGATGCAAAGGAGGATAACACTTTCTCGGATTTCACCTTAGCGAGGCCAAGCAAATAAAATCTGGATGATCGACCGAGACACATTTAGCACTCCGCTCCTAATGTTCTCCTTGATGTGCTAGTGTAACCCATTCATAGATATGGTTTGATAACTGGAACAACAAGTAAAAGGTCGGACTTCGGGAGCTCAAGAATCCATAGGGGCAACTAGGGAGTAAATCCTAGGAAATCCCTATGGGGAGGTGGCCAACTTCCTCAATCAAGACATTATAATAACAGGTCTTCCGGCTGGGTGTGTTGGCCACGATATCCACTTTACCGGTTATCGAGGGACCAATATTATAGTTCTTGGAAAATGTTCCAACCATCATATCTGCCTGAGATTCAGATCTGGTTGGTGTTAGGATATTCCAGACTCATCGAGTCTAGGAAGAAAAATGAAAGTTTGCAACATAATTCGACGAGATGACATTGCGAGATTCTCGGGGAATGAACTACGATAGTAAGCTCCAAAACATGAGCTGGTTCTGCTACGCACGTGTGAACATGTTGTCTCAGACAAACATGATCACATGGTAGTCTTACAATAAAACACTACCGAGTTCTGGTTGGGAACCATCACCGTGGATAACGAAGTCCTTGCATAAGTCATATGATTAGCTCTTATGAAGGAACTTCTTCTCCTTGAACAAATCAATCAGTGGCTTGGTGTGCTCGGGACACATGTGGAATGAAGGTTGCAAGTCTCCAGACCACAGAATACTTCGCACGTGTGCATGACTGATTTGGGATGATTCCAAGGAAACAAAACAATCTTCCTCAAATTCATGGCGGCAAATTGCATCATATGCACATGAATTAGGGAAAGTCACTACTTTCATTCAAACATATGCTTCATGAACGAAACACGAAGAAATGCTTACACAAGTTTCCAACACTAGGTTGATGTTCAACATGATCCATGGGGGGAGACAAAATGCTACTGATGGGCTCAACAGCAACTCATCGGAATTTCCATATCACTGGACTTCCACCATCATGTGAACACAGTGATAGCATTGGTCAGACCAAAGATGTAATGGTGTATGCTCGAGGGATCGACCACGAGTAGGACAACATTACGAGCATCGTTGGTACTGATTTGATTTGACGATAGCCCACACTCAAATCAAGGGATAGATAAGACAATAGGTCCAGCAACTGATCACAGGGACCAGTCGATGAAGATATCATCTTCTTTCAACACACACTACACAAGAATATCCCTTTGGAACGAACTAAGTCAGGCAAGCTTTTATCTTCCAACTCTCCAAGTTGTCGTTTAGCTTAACCAACTAGCTCAGGGGTATCCAACACGGATTCTTGGAGAAAGGGTGGTTTACAATAAACCAACTTGATCACGAGCTCAACATAGCGGTCAGGTGACAACCTGGTAGTACTTCCGAGAAGATCTTCGGAAAATCACGAACCACCGATATGTTACTAAGCTCGAGAACAATCTTGCTTTTCAGGGCAAGATGATATGATCAATAGAGCAAGGATTTGAGATAATCCTAACTCATCGATCGAGGAGTGAAACAGGAGAATAGACTAGGTAGCACGATCAATCTTAGAATGATGATTCAATAACCAACACACTAAGAATGAAATTATTGTCCTTTAACTACCCAGCAACGAGGTTGCTAGGCGTATTGATTTCGCACATCACGATACACTTGTCGGCATTCCGGTTACGAAGACACGGGAACCGAGGAAGGAACAATGATGGCAAAAAGTATTGCTGTGTTAAGAATTCATAAGAGGTGGTGCAATTCTCGTGACAATCCTGACATAAAGAGGGTAACACTTCAAGGTAGAACAGAACAAAAGCTGAATTAGCAATTTGATCTGTGAAGCACAATTGCTTTGACCCAATCCTAAATATGGAAGAGGTACTGGGGTTTGTTTCTCCTAGTCATTCCGCGATAGAATGGCTTGACGGACCACAAGAGTAATAGTCATCGATGACACGAATGCACAATTACTCCTGACTATCAATTGATAGACGAGGGTCAGAAGACAACTAAAGAGGGACAACTGAAAGGAACACACGATTTTCTGAGTTGTGGATGCATGGTTTAGCATGTCGAACGAATTCCACATATTTCTTCCGGATAACCCATGCAGAAAGGTAGAACTGGCAGAGTCACAATGTAGAATCGAGAACCCATCGAGAGCACTCTGATTGTGATCTTTCGATCAGCGAGGAACATCTGCCATAAGCGGTTCATAGTATTTGGAAGAAAGGAATACCACGAACATCGAGGACTAATGCAAAGGTTACTAATAACCTAAAGGAACGAGCAAAACTATCAACATGAAGCAAGTAGGGTGAATCTTGGGTTCAAAACCCAGGGATAGAATACCTACTACTAAATGGCATCACGGGATGCTTTCGATAATGACGGCCAGAGTCATCACACTGGAACATAAATCATGGCTAAATTACTAGATGATCCCCTAAGACACCTAGGGTCATAATAATAGCTCCAACATATATGTCAAGGCAATAAATTACCTCAACTCAACAATTTGGGTGATTAACCTGGCCTAAAAGGAACATCGAAACCAGAGGGAAAGGATTTTGCAAATGCATCAGACTATTTAGAAACCTGGAATGACTCGGACAGCATAACGGCTGTAAATGCTCAAAAAGATTTGAGACATTCACAAAAATGGTGGCATAACCACTCAGAAGCACAATATCAAGGTTTCGAGATCAATAATTAACATACAGAGGTAGAAACTGAACTGAGGCTTAAATCCAACAAACTTATAAGTCTACTGATTAGTAACACGTGATCCTAATAGAAAGAAGAGATAGCCTAGTTCTTAATCCCCGCAGGAAAGATAAGATGACTCAGATCAGAAAGGCATGAGGTATAAGGAGTAAAAGAGCCTTACGTTCCATCCCACAATCAATTCCCTTACATAACTAAAGAATATCTAGACTCAACTTCGACCAGTTTGGCTTGGTAATCCTACAGGCAGTCAAGCTCTGATACCAACGCTGTCAGGACCCCGACTCAATGCCACATCGATCTAGCATGTAACACCTCATATCACTTTGCGGCCTCACGCACGGTATTCCCACAGGTGTCGCCTTACCTTTGCCCGGGACCGTTTGCGCCTTTTGGCACACGTATATGACAGTGTCGCTAGCATCCATATGATAAGGAGCCCGGGCTGACATGGCTAGTCGTAAACCCAAAGTGGCACAAACTTACAGGGACAGGCATCCATGACCCAACATCGAACGTGTCGGTCATCAGCGAGTGAATCCAGGCTGTAGCACTGGGCTAGCAGGACTCCGGTGAACCGGGCTGTAGCGGGCTAACAGGACTCCGGTATTCATCGCGTGACATTTCCCCGAAGGGACAGACACAGGAACGAAGAAGGACACATGCCGGCCAGCCTAAGTGTTCCGGAGCAGTAGCAAGCTACCATGGCTCAGTGGAAACACTAGGAGACATTTCCCCGTAAGAGAGGCTACTAAAGATAAACAACTAGATGGTCAGATCCCACACATACCAAGCATTTCAATAACATACACACAATATGCTCGATATGTGCAAATACAACATGGCATCACAACATGACTCTACGACTCAAGTAATTTATTCAATAGGCTCCGAGGAGCGAGATATTACAAACATGGGTCTCATGACCCAACAATCAGAGCATACAAGTCAAAGCACAAGCGGAAGCTATCATGTCTGAGTACAGACATCTATAAATGAAAAAGGCTGAGAAGCCTGACTATCTACCAGATCCTGCCGAGGGCACAAGATCGTAGCTGAGGTAACAAGCTAAACGTCGAAGTCCACGCGGAACTACTAGTGAGACTGAAGTCTCTCTGCAAAACATAAAATAGGCAAACGTGAGTACAAATGTACCCAGCAAGACTTACATCAGATCTATCTACATATGCATCATTATCAACAAAGGGGATGGTGGAGTTTGACTGCAGCAAGCCAGCTTTGACTCGGTGGCTATCCTGAACTACGACTGCAAGTAACTCTTTTGAGGTGGCGCACACGAGTCCACATATTCACCATATCAATACACCACTATGGATCCGCTCCCGTCTCCCTACGAGAACGCCATCCATAGCACTCACGCTTATCTTGCGTATTTTAGAGTATCCACTTTCACTTGTCTATGAACTATGCAAGGGGTCCAAGTTTCCATATCCGAGGAATCCGGCTATTCGAATAGATAATGATAACCCTGCAGGGGTGTACTTCTTCACACACGCTCTCGCCACTTACCGCCCTGTACACATCATGTACCTCGGCAACCTTCAAGCGGAAACCGGGCGAGGGAGTCGGCCACGACCTGACTAACCGAACAAGTCTCTAGTCCAGGTTTATCGCCTATTCGGGTTCCATCCGCAAGGAGATCCGGCCGGGGTGTCGCTCACGGCCCCAAACGATGTGAGCAGGGTTCCCAAGCCCACCATCCGGGTGCCACTTGGTACACCGTGCCACTGTGCCTAGTCTGTCCCAAGCCCACCTGTACCGGGTGCCACTTGGTAGACTACTAACACTACCTACAAACACCAGAAACTAGTTGCAACTCCTGGACAGAGATCATGTTGATTAATAAGTCGAGAGAGTCAATTAAGGATCCCAATGTGTGGTAGTAGCTGTTCATGGATCACAGGCACAGAACTCAGTTCCTGAGGACGGCTGCAATGAGACAACCCACCATGTACTCCTACATGGCCTCTCACCGCTACCTTTACCAAATCGTGTTCACACACTTAGTTCACCCATAGTAGGACATGTTCACACGCCTCTGATTCATCCCCGATGAATCAGACCTGACTCAACTCTAAGCAGTAGCAGGCATGACAAACAAGCATGAATGAGTAGGCACATCAGGGCTCAAACAACTCCTACTCATGCTAGTGGGTTTCATCTATTTACTGTGGCAATGACAGGTCATGCAAAGGATAAAGGGGTTCAGCTACCGCAGCAAGTAACAATATGATCGTTGTTGTCCTAATGCAGTAAAAGAGAGCAGGAGCGAGAGAGTGGGATTGTATCGGAATGAACAAGGGGGTTTTGCTTGCCTGGCACTTCTGAAGATAACATTGAGTCTTCATCAGTGTCAACGATCACGTCATCGGTATCACGTCTATCGAGAGGGGACAAATACCGGCAACACAGAAAGGAACACAATCAATGCAATGCACAATATGATGCATGATCATGACATGGCAAAATGAATGTGTTTTGAGCTAATGCAACTAGCAACAGATTAAATGAAGTTGGTTTGAATACAAGATTCAAATTCAAACTCCATATGTGATTATTCAAATGTCATTCACTTCATTTGCCCTAAACAGTAGTGATAAGTTGTTCTAACATGCATGAAAATGGTACAGATGGATTCCTTGAATTTTTCTGATAATTTTTCATATATAAATTATTTAATTTGGAGTTACGGTTAATTTTCTATGATTTATTGAAGTTTTAGGCATTTTCTGGAATTTCAGAATTAAATTAAATCCAGAAATGATTTAATTGCGTCAGCCTGACGCCAGCATGACGTCAGCGAGTCAACGACCAGGTCCAGGTCAAATCTGACATGCGGGGTCCACACGTCAGCGACACAGGGGCTAATCCCGCGTTGACTCGGGCTTTGACCCGCTACGGGGCCCGCTGTCAGTGTCTGTTAGTGTGTTAATGGGGGGGGATTAGCCGCTAATGACGGTTCACGTCAGAGGCGCCGGCGGTTGGACGACGGCGACGATCAGAGCGGCGGTGGCTCGCCGGAGTTGCGCCAGAGACGACGGATCGACGCGCCAGGGGCACCAGAGGATAGCCCGTGCCCGCGCGCATCTAGGGGAACCAACGGGAGGTGCGGGGGTGGACGGAGTTCGCCGGAGGCGAGGTTGTGGCGGCGGCCGGAGTTCGGGCGTCGATGGAAACGACGACACCGTGCACGGGAGGAGCTATGGTTAGCATCTACGTGTTCTACAAAAGCTCACGAACCCAACGGAGGCACGCACGGGACCAAATGGCCACCGGAGCCTCGTCGGCGATGAGCTTGTGCGGCGGCGTACTGTCGGGGAAGAGGGGCGCGGCGGCTACGGCATGTTAGAGAGAAAACGGAGAGGGGGAGGATGATTAGGAGCTCACGTGGAGTGCAGTGGTGGCCTCGGCGTGTTCGGGGAAGCTCGGACGGCGACGAATCGACGGCGACCATCAGCGGCGGTCGAGGACGAAGACGATGGCGTGGAGGCGAAGCAGAGCTTCCCGAGGGGCTTGGCTCGGTGGGGGAGGAAGAGGGGGTCGGGGCGGAGCTTCCTGGGGCGTCGGTGAGGCTTCGGGATGGCTGCGGCCGCGGTAGCGGCGTCGGCGGCGACGAGCTCCGCTCGGTCGCGAGAGGGAGAGAGAGCAGAGGGGAGGAGGGGGTGCAAGAGAGAGAGAGGGGCGGTCAGGGGGGTGTCGTGGCTTCACCAGGGCGTCGAGGGGGAAGCGGCAAGCAGGAGGTGGCCGGGACGCGTGCCGGCGCGCTGCGGCCACACACCCTCGTGCCCACTGGCACGAGGTTGAGGATGACTGGCACATGGGCCTGGTAGGCTGGCTTCTCTGCTGGGCCAGGTAAGTAACAGGTACCCCCTCCTTCTCTGTTTCTATTTTAATTGTTGTTTTCTATTTATTTCAATCTGTTTTGATTTAGTTCAAGCACTAAACCATTTTTGTTTCTTCCAATAATTTTTGCAGGGACTGAAAGTAATATTCTAGAGCCCCTCACAAAATATCAGAATTATTGAAGCATTAAAAATATATATAACATATATTTGCTCCAACTGAAATACAATATGTGTTAATTCAAAAATCCAGAATGGCCTAGAAATATGTGCATCATTTTTGGCAGAGGTTTTCACCTTTACCAGAAATCATGAACATTTTCAGAGGTCATTTTGGGTTCATTGAAAAAGATTTTATTTTGACCCTAGTTGAATTGATTTAATGCTAGGGTTTGAGCATCCCCATTTCAATTTTAGGCAAAATTTAAACATGATGCAACACATGAGCTAGCCTAGAGCACTACCAGCAGCTAGGGATGTGACAATTGCGGTCCCACATGTGTGTGCAAACGCGATATGATGCGTGTTCCATTCGGAGAGCAGCGTGCCAGACCGACCGACTGCCTGGGGTGTGACGCGAACGGACGGGCATGGTGTATACTCCGTACATGTGTATCGCCATTTTCTAGAGGCTTTGCTCCATGGAGCAATCCATGGATTCAAAACTAGTATACTGTACTATTTAAAAGTCGAGGGCGGGGCTTTTCCTGTGCGGTAGGCGGGGCAGTTCCGCCTAGTCGGTTCAACAAAGACGCGAGAAGATGAGGGAGTAGGCTGCTGCAAACATAGGGATGTGTGATTTGACAGCGAGTTACTGCTGGACAGGTGGGGCCCCGTTATTTTACTTGCCATTATCATTTTAACTGCAGCGCTATGACCGGCGTGAGCCTCCCGATTCTTGACCACCTCCATACAGGTGCCTCGCCCAATGCTCCACCATGTAGTAGAGGCTTGCTCTTGCATGAGAGCCCACTTCTCCACTTTTTCCTTGCCTCTCTTTCCTCCACATATGCAAAAATGCCATGTAAAGTGCACTACTGTACTTACTTGCTCCTACAGGTGCTACACTTTCCACATAGGCATAAAGTATGATGTGGCAAGTTAATCAAGAAAAGAGAGACTAGTTTGGTGACCCAAGGAAGAAACGGTGCTAAGCGCGGGTACATAGGTGAAAAGACAATTTTGAGTCTATAGCTAATTAAATGAAGCACACCATTTCATTGGAAGAGTTCACTCCTTGGCAAATGCTATAAATACTACTCCCTCTGCCCCATAATATAAAAACGTTTTTGGCACTACACTAGTGTCAAAACGTTGTTATATTATGGGACGGAGGGAGTACGAGGAAAGAGATAGAGAGAAGTAAAAAAAAATACACTTATAGCCAACCTTATAGCTAACCTTGTTGTAGTATGAGTGACTAAGTGATGACATGCCAACATCAGATAGCCTAACGCACCGTGTTAAATCTCCAAGGGCGTGACTGCGCGAGCGACGCGACGGTCGTGGTAGGCATCACCATGATACGGGCTGCTGGCAGCCCTTGGATCTGAGATCGAACAGTCGCATGCTAAGTTGCTGAAAATTTGTTGAATATCCGTCCAGGATAGGATATTCACCCATAGGTCTAGAATCACGCCATGCAACTGTTCGATCTCAGATCCAAGGGCTCTCGGAAGCCCGTATCATGGGAGAATGGAAAGCAACTACCCTGCCGTTCGCACGCTGGCAGTTCGCTCCTACTCGTCCCCACACGTCCTTTAATATTACGGCGGTTTGCTCCTAGTCGTCCCGTCCTTTCACATTACGACAGTTCCACTAATCCTAACCCTCCTCCCAAATCCATGGAGTCCCAAATCTTCATGATTGGTGGTGAGTACAAGGTTAGAACCATCACCGGCAAAGAGTTCGACCTCATCTACAACTGTTATTCTGCGACGGTGAAAGGATGCCTTTCTCGCTTCAGACGCATGTTCGAAAGCTCAGATGATGAGCGGGTCGCTGGGCTAGATGTTGAGTACACCACAGTCCTGGGACGAGAGAAGGATCTAAAGGAGGAAGAGAGGAAAAAGCCCGCCGTGATCCAGGTTTGCGTGCGTGACTTATGCTTGGTCTACCACATATGCCGTGCGAACATTGAATGCCTGGATTTTAGGAACTTCCTCGAGAGCAACCTAGTCAAATTCGTTATTTTAGACTTTACGAACGACAAAGAAGTCCTGGGTCAGATAGGCCTCATTGTAGGCAACCCCTTTGACCTCTAGAAGTTCGGCTGCTGCCCTCCGGTGGCCAGCCTTCAATGCTGACCCAGGACGGAGCCATGGTTCATCCTTCGTACGGTAAGATAAACTGGAGAAACCTCAATACACGTTTCATTGTCATGCATGGCAGCGGAATGTACTAGATATAGACCACATCCACTATGCTGCAATGGATGGCTACCTTTGTTTGAATATCTACAAGGGTTGGATGAAGAGCAAGAGCCAAGTGTATGGTTCAAGCAAAGAATTATCGGCCAAGAGGAAGAGGGACAAGGACAAAGTCAAGGACGTGGACGAGGACTCCGAGTGAGTAAGGTGGCAGTGTTGTTGCTCATGGTTGTTCTAATGCAGTGTCTACCAGATTAGTTGCATAGTTTAATTTCAGGTGTGCTTAGTTTAATTTGAGGGGTGTGTTATGTTGAGCCCCCAGCAGAACTATGTTATGTTTCTTCTCGTTACATTAACTCAGTAGTATGTACATACTACTAGTATTTCTTTTATAGAATTTAGCACCCCATTTAAGCACGTACTAGCTTTTTAATAGTACTATATGCATAATTTGGCGACGAGCTCTCTCTATGTGTACCACCTTTTTATTATGATACGGTATCAAAATTGGTATGTTGAGCGCTCTCTATATATACCATAGCATTTATTATGATAAGGTATCACGATATGATACTCAACTCAAACTTTATTAATTTAATTCTACGACACCTCACCAAAATTGCCTAGTTGGCATGCATGATACTAGCTACTCCCTCCATTTTTATATACAAGGCCACAAACTCAAATTACAGGTACCAAGACAAAAATTAATGTGTGCTTTACAAGCCAATTTGTTTTCTCGTTTACCGGGTTAATTAATAGGGTGCATGCACATTAGAGAAAACTGAGTGGCTGTGAGAGAGGAAGTAGGTGAGTGTTCATTATCATCCACTACATGCATGCTAGTAATTAAGTCATGGGTTACTAGTACGAGGAAACATCATTAATATTTGCCTCGATTATTATTGGTGGCCTTATATAGATGCAAAATGTGTTTTCCATTGTGGCCTTGTATATAAAAATGGAGGGAGTATGATACTACCATTACAACCAACCTTAGCAAATAAACATTAAGTTCTCTCATTTTCCTCTCCACCTTGGTCACCTAGACGGAGGGAGTATACTGTAGTACTATTTAAAAGTCGAGGGCGGGGCTTTTCCTGCGCGGTAGGCGGTAACCCACAAGTGTAGGGGATCGCAACAACTTTCAAGGGTAAAGTATTCAACCCAAATTTATTGATTCGACACAATGGGAGCCAAAGAATATTATTGAGTATTAGCAGTTGAGTTGTCAATTCGACCACAGCTGGATAACTTAGTATCTGCAGCAAAGTATTTAGTAGCAAAGTAGTATGATAGTAATGGTAACAGTGGCAAAAGTAAAGATAATAGTTTTGTAGTAATTGTAACAGTAGCAACGGAAAAGTAAATAAGAGAAACTTAATATGTGAAAAGCTCGTAGGCATTGGGTCAGTGATGGATAATTATGCCGGATGCGATTCCTCATGTAATAGCTATAACATAGGGTGACACAGAACTAGCTCCAATTCATCAATGTAATGTAGGCATGTATTCCGAATATAGTCATACGTGCTTATGGAAAAGAACTTGCATGACATCTTTTGTCCTACCCTCCCATGGCAGTGGGGTCCTAGCGAAAACTAAGGGATATTAAGGCCTCCTTTTAATAGAGAACCGGAACAACGCATTAGCACATAGTGAATACATGAACTCCTCAAACTACGGTCATCACCGAGAAGTATCCCAATTATTGTTACTTCGGGGTTGTCGGATCATAACACATAATAGGTGACTATAGACTTGCAAGATAGGATCAAGAACACACATATATTCATGAAAACATAATAGGTTCAGATCTGAAATGATGGCACTCAGGCCCTAGTGACAAGCATTAAGCATAGCAAAGTCATAGCAACATCAATCTCAGAATATAGTGGATACTAGGGACCAAACCCTAACAAAACTAACTTGATTACATGGTAAATCTCATCCAACCCATCACCGAGAAGCCAACGATGGAATTACTCATGCACGGCGGTGAGCATCATGAAATTTGTGATGGAGGATGGTTGATGATGACGACGACGACGAATCCCCCTTCCGGAGCCCCGAACGGAATCCAGATCAGCCCTCCCGAGAGAGATTAGGACTTGGTGGCGGCTCCATATCATAAAACGCGATGAAACTTTCTCTCTAATGTTTTTTTCTCCACGAAACAGAATATATGGAGTTGGAGTTGAGGTCGGTGGAGCCTCAGGGGGCCCACGAGATAGGGGGTGTGCCCAGGGGGGTGGGCGCGTCCCCCACCCTCGTGGAAAGGGTGTGGGCCCCCTGGGGGCGCCCCCACCCTCATGGACAGGGTGTTGGCCCCCTGGTCTTGATTCTTTCGCCAGTATTTTTTATATTTTCCAAAACTTGTCTCCGTGGATTTTCAGGTCATTCGGAGAACTTTTGTTTTCTACACATAAAACAACATCATGGCAGTTCTGCTGAAAACAGCGTCAGTCCGGGTTAGTTTCATTCAAATCATGCAAGTTAGAGTCCAAAACAATGGCAAAAGTGTTTGGAAAAGTAGATACATTGGAGATGTATCAACTCCCCCAAGCTTAAACCTTTGCTTGTCCTCAAGCAATTCATTTGATAAACTGAAAGTGATAAAGAAAAACTTTTACCAATCTATTTGCTCTTGTTGTTGTAAACATGTAAAGCCAGCATTCAAGTTTCACAATAACACCTCGGTCCCACAATTACTCATATCAATGGCATAATCAGCTAGCGAGCCATAATAATAAACTAGGATGACAACACTTTCTAAAAATAATCATAACATGATATAACAAAATGGTATCTTGCTAGCCCTTTCTGAGACCGCAAAACATAAATGCAGAGCACCTTTAAAGATCAACCACTTACTAGACATTGTAATTCATGGTAAAAGAGATCCAGTCAAGTCATACCCAATATAAACCAATAGTAATGAATGCAAATGACAGTGTGCTCTCCAGCAGGTGCTTTTTAATAAGAGGGATGATGACTCAACATAAAATTAAATAGATTGGCCCTTCGCAGAGGGAAGCATGGTTTTGTAGAGGTGCCAGAGCTCGATTTTAAAATAGAGATTGAATAACATTTTGAGAGGCATACTTTCACTCTCAACGCAACAACTATGAGATGGCTGTATCTTCCATACTACATGCATTATAGGCAGTTCCCAAACAGAATGGTAAAAGTTTATACTCCCCCACCACCAACAAGCATCAATCCATGGCTTGCTCGAAACAACGAGTGCGTCCAACTAACAGCGGTCCTAGGGGAGTTTTGTTTAATTATATTGATTTGCTTTGATCTTTTTGTATCATGGGATTGGGCATCCCGGTTACCGGCCCTTTCTCGTGAATGAGGAGCGAAGTCGACTGCTCTTGAGAATAACCCACCTAGCATGGAAGATATAGGAAGCCCTAGTTGAAGCATGAGCTGCTCGAGCATACAAAACAAAATTTCATTTGAAGGTCTGGAGTTTGGCACAAAAAATTTACTTGGAATGGCAGGTAAATACCGCATATAGGAAGGTATGGTGGATTCATTGGAATAACTTTGGGGTTTAAGAAGTTTGGATGCACAAGCAGTATTCCCGCTTTGTACAGGTGAAGGCTAGCAGAAGACTGGGAAGCGACCAACCGAGAGAGCGACAACAGTCATAAACATGCATTAAAATTAATTCACACCGAGTACAAGCATGAGTAGGATATAATCTACCATGAACATAAATATCATGAAGGCTATGTTGATTTGTTTCAACTACATGCGTGACATGTGCCAAGTCGAGTCACTCAATTCATTCAAAGGAGGATACCATCCCATCATACCACATCATAATCATTTTAATAACATGTTGGCACGCAAGGTAAACCATTATAACTCATAGCTAATCAAGCATGGCACAAGCAACTATAATCTCTAAATGTCATTGCAAATATGTTTACTTCATAATAAGCTGAATCAGGAACGATGCACTCATCATATTTACAAAAACAAGAGAGGTCGAGTTCATACCAGCTTTTCTTATCTCAATCAGTTCATCATATATCGTCATTATTGCCTTTCACTTGCACGACCGAACGATGTTAATAATAATAATAGTGCACGTGCATTGGACTAACCTGGAATCTGCAAGCATTCAACTCAAGAGAGAAGACAAAGTAATATGGGCTCTAAGTTAAATAATCAATCATGCATATGAGAGCCACCAAACATTTTCAATATGGTCTTCTACTCTTGACCCCCCAAAGGAAAGAAAACAAAATAAAATTATTTACACGGGAAAGAACTCTACAAGTAAGAAAAAGAATGAGAAATCTTTTTGGGTTTTCATTTTAATTCTACTACAAGCATAGAAATTAAACTAACTATTTTTTTGGTTTTTATTAAGGTTTATCAAACTCACAAGAAGAAAGCTAGAAAAAGAAAATTAAACTAGCATGGATAATACAATGAAAGAGTATGAACACCGACGACTAGAATAGTGTGTGAACATGAATGTAAAGTCGGTGAGAAATACGTAATCCCCCAAGCTTAGGCTTTTGGCCTAAGTTGGTTTATTGCCAAGGACCACGGCTACTCTCCCCGGTGTACTGGGAGGTGTAATCAGGATACCACTGGCTGGCCATCTCCGGGTCCCACTGGTAGGATGATGCACGATAAGGATCCAGTGAAGGCTCCGACTCAGGCTCAGGCTCTGGAGTGGACGCTTGGCCTCGATGTGCGTACACCACTCCCGGTGTGACAAGAAAATTATCTGCAGTCAAATCAAACAACAGAGGTGCAGGCAGAATAATAGTCTCATTGTGTTTCTTATTAAATCTCAGGTTATACAGAAGCATCTTATCTTCGTTGTCAACAATAAACTCATGCGCTACCATGCTCCTGTAATCTAAAACGTAAGGAGGCAATATTGTCTCCTCCTTCTCATGGTGCCTAATAGGTATCTCAAAATATCTAGCAAGACGTGCAACATAGATACCTCCAAAGATGGGGCCTTTTGTATGATTCAGGCTTAGCCGTTTAGCAATGACGGCACCCATACTAAAGCTATTATCTCCAAACAAGGCATGGTGAAGAATAATAATATCAGGAACATTGAAGTTTCCACTATTTCCACGACCAATCAAGCATCTGCTAGGAAATATGGCAAAGTAGCGTAAAACAGGAAAGTGTATGCTAGAGATTCTCGCATCGGAACCCTTCTTTGGATCCCCTATAGTGATAGTGTTAACAAAGCCATCCACATCTTTACGATGTGGTTCCTCTAATTTCCCCTCAAATGGTATCCTACATACTGCGCAAAAATTACATAAAGACATTTCCCTGAATTCATCATATAAATGAAATGATACTGAAGGCAGTGACTTCTTAGGATAGTAATAAAAGTTTTGCACGAAAGTATTGGTGGGTAAGAGATACTAATCGATCCAGTCGTGGTGGAAATCGGTGAGGCCTGCATTCTTGATCAAAGAATAAAAATCTTCATAAATTCCAACTTCTCTGAAGAAATTATCGCATGGTAATTCACACGGTCGTACTTCTGCTATGCGAGGAAGATTATACTTGGCCTTTTCCTTCTCTTTAGCTTGTTTTTCCTGGGAGCCTTGGCTAGAAGAGCCCCTCAAAAATCTCCTTAACATTTTCTGAAAATTTCTGAAATTTTAGTAACTTCAAAATAAAAGTGAATAAAACTAAACAAGATTGATAGGAACTACTCCTACAAGTGCCTAGAGCCTATATCAAGCATTAGAATTACTTGGGACATCATAAATTTAACATGCAAGCTCAAGAACATGGTCACCTATGCAGCAAAATTTTGCAATGAATAAAGCGCTAGAATAAAAACTAATTGGACCAATGGAGCTTTGAGCAAGGAGATCAAAAATCGCAGCAAAATGAGCTAGAACTCATGTTTGAGCTGGATGGGGATTTTTTGGGGAAGAAGATGGAGTGTGTGGGTGCTGGCATAAGTGGAGGGGGGCCACCAGGGGCCCATGAGACAGGGGGCGCTCCCAGGGGGTGTGGGCGTGCCCTGCACCCTTTTGGCCTAGTGCTTGCCCCTCCTGCAGTGATTTCAGTGCCTAAAATCCTCAAATATTCCATAAAAAATCATACTAAATTTGCAGGGCATTTGGAGCACTTTTATTTTCAGGATATTTTTTATTGCACGGATAATTCAAAAAACAGACGAATAATACTACTTTTGCTTTATTTATTCTAAATAACAGAAAGTAAAAGGGGATACAGAAGGTTGTGCCTTCTAGTTTCATCCATCTCATGATCATCAAAATGAATCCACTAACAAGGTTCATCAAGTCATGTTAACAAAATCATTCCGAATAACACCGAATCGGAGAAATTTCGAATAACACTAGGTTACCTCAACGGGGATATGAACATCCCCAATAACAAGAATATCATATTTTTTCTTGACAGTAGAAAGAGGAAACTGAAAACCTCCAATAATGATAGTTGGAACTTTCCCAATAGAATTGATGCTATGAACTTGAGATTGTTTCCTCAGAAAGTGTACCGTATGCTCATTACCATTAACATGAAAAGTGACATTGCCTTTGTTGCAATCAATAACAGCCCCTGCATTATACAAAAAAGGTCTACCAAGGATAATCGACATACTATTGTCCTCGGGAATATCAAGAATAACAAAGTCCGTTAAGATAGTGACAGTTGCAACCACAACAGGCACATCCTCACAAATGCCGAAAGGTATAGCAGTTGATTTGTCAGCCATTTGCAAAGATATTTCAGTAGCTGCCAACTTATTCAAGTCAAGTCTACGATATAAAGATAGAGGCATAACACTAACACCTGCTCCAAGATCACATAAAGCAGTTTTAACATAATTTCTTTTAATGGAGCATGGTATGGATGGTACCCCGGGGTCTCCAAGTTTATTTGGTATTCCACCCTTAAAAGTGTAATTAGCAAGCATGGTGGAAATTTTATCCTTCGGTATCTTTCTTTTATTTGTAATGATATCCTTCATATACTTAGCATAGGGATTTAATTTAAGCATATCAGTTAAGCACATACATAAGAAGATAGGTCTAATAATTTCAGCAAAGCGCTCAAAATCCTCACCGTTCGTTGTCTTGGATGGTTTAGGAGGAAAGGGCATGGGTTTCTGAAACCATGGGTCTCTTTCTCTACCGTGCTTCCTAGCAACAAAATCTCTCTTATCATAACGTTGATTCTTTGATTGTGGGTTATTAAGAGCAACAACAGGTTCAATCTCTACTTCATTATTTTTGCTAGGTTGAGCATCAACATAAACATTACCATTAACATTATCACTAGGTTCATGTTCATCACCTGACTGTGTTTCAGCATCAGAAACAGAAATATCATTGCGATTCTTAGGTGTGTCTACAACAGGTTCAGTAGAAGCATGCAAAGTCCTATCGTTTTAGTTTTTTCTTCTTTTTGGAAGAACTAGGTGCCTCTAAATTATTTCTTTGAGAATCTTGCTCGATTATCTTAGGGTGGCCTTCAGGATACAAAGGTTCCTGAGTCATTCTGCCAGTTCTAGTAGCCACTCTAATAGCAAAGTCAGGTTTATTATTTTAATTCATCGAGCAAATCGTTTTGAGCTTTAAGTACTTGCTCAACTTGAGTAGCAACCATAGAAGCATATTTTCTAATGAGTTTAAGTTCACCTTTAACTCTAGCCATATAATCACTCAAGCGTCCTATCTCGAAAGCATTATTCTTTAATTCTCTACCAACATAAGCATTAAAACTTTCTTGTCTAGCCATAAAGTCATCAAATTCATCTAAGCATGGGCTACGGAATTTAGTAGAGGGGATTTCAACTTTATCATATCTATAGAGAGAATTTACCTTTACTACCTGTGTCGGGTTATCAAGACAATGTGGTTCTTCAACAGGCGGTATATTAAGACCATGTATTTCTTCAGTAGGAGGTAAATTTTTAACATCTTCGGCTTTAATACCTTTTTCTTTCATTGATTTATTTGCCTCTTGCATATCACCAGGACTGAGGAATAGAACACCTCTCTTCTTAGGAGTGGGTTTAGGAATAGGCTCAGGAGTTCGCTCAATTGGTTCAGGAATTGCCTCAGGAATTGGCTCGGGAACAGTCCAATTATTTTCATTAGTCAACATATTATTCAATAGTAATTCAGCTTCATCGACTGTTCTTTCCCTGAAAACACAACCAGCACAACTATCCAAGTAGTCCTTGGAAGCATCGGTTACTCCATTATAAAAGATATCAAGTATTTCATTTTTCTAAAGTGGATGATCAGGCAAAGCATTAAGTAATCGGAGAAGCCTCCCCCAAGCTTGTGGGAGACTCTCTTCTTCGATTTGCACAAAATTATATATTTCACGCAAGGCAGCTTGTTTCTTATGAGCAGGGAAATATTTAATAGAGAAGTAATAAATCATATCCTGGGGACTACGCACACAACCAGGATCAAGAGAATTAAACCAAGTCTTAGCATCACCCTTTAATGAGAACAGAAATATCTTAAGGATATAATAATAGCGAGACTTCTCATCATTAGTAAACAGGGTGGCTATATCATTCAACTTGGTAAGATGTGCCACAACAGTTTCAGATTCAAGGTCATAAAAAGGATCAGATTCAACTAAAGTAATTATTTCAGGATCAACAGAGAATTCATAATCCTTATCAGTAACACAGATAGGTGAAGTAGGAAAAGCAGGGTCAGGTTTCATTCTGGCATTAAGAGACTGCTGCTTCCATTTAGCTAATAATTTCTTAAGATCATATCTATCTTTGCAAGAAAAGATAGCTCTAGCAGCTTCCTCTTCCATAACATAACCCTCAGGAAAAATAGGTAATTCATAATCAGGGGGAGAACTTTCCTCATCACTATCATCAATAATAGAATCTTCAATAATTTCATTTTCTCTAACCCTAGCAAGTTGTTCATCAAGAAATTCACCTAATGGCAAAGTAGTATCACGCACAGATGTAGTTTCATCATAAGTATCATGGATAGCAGAAGTGGCATCATCAATAACATGCGACATATCAGAATTCATAGCAGTAGCAGGTTTAGGTGTCGCAAGCTTACTCAAAATAGAAGGAGAATCTAGTGCGGAGCTAGATGGCAGTTCCTTACCTCCCCTCGTAGTTGAGGGAAAAATCTAGGTTCTCTCGTCTTTCAAGTTCCTCATAGTGATCAACAGATATAAATCCCAAGTGACTCACAGAATAGAGCTATGCTCCCTGGCAACGGCGCCAGAAATTAGTCTTGATAACCCACAAGTGTAGGGGATTGTAAGAGCTTTCGAGGGTAAAGTATTCAACCCAAATTTATTGATACGACACAAGGGGAGCCAAAGAATATTATTGAGTATTAGCAGTTGAGTTGTCAATTCAACCACACCTGGATAACATAGTATCTGCAGAAAAGTATCTCTGGCGTCATGTATCTCCACCGAGGGTGGAAGACCTTCGCTCGCGTCCACAGCTTGATGGAGGGGCTCACTCTCCATTTCAAACTAATGGAGAGTGGCCTCCTCTCCGTCAAGATCTTTGGACACTTCGGGACTCGTGTAAGGTCCTACGTGGAGGGCTCTTCTAATGATGAAGATTCCTCCTCGAGCGAGAGTGGTGAGGAAGATAACGGCAGCAACGACGAGGCTAGCGGGCGGCAGGATGACGGGTCCGCTAGGCGTCGGGTGCCGCTCTGAGCGGCACCGGTGACCACATCATCTGTGTTGCCGGCTCCTGGAACTTCTCGGGGTCATCTCCTTGGGTGGCTGGCATTGGGAGGCTGCGAAAGAGGAAGAGGGTGGGTGGCAAGGCCGTCAAGTCGGAGTACGCAGGCACCGACGCCTTCCTCGTGTATTGACGTCCTGCCACCTCGTCTTCGAGCTCTTCCGCGCCATCACCATCCATCCCTCAGACGGCCACCGGGATGTTCTCCTGGTGTCTTCTACCACTCGTAGCTCGCCTAGGCACCCCTTTTGCCCTTCTGCTTTCTTGTTCCATTTCCTGAGGAGAGGTACAAGAAAGGGGTTATGGGCACCTTATCTCTTTTTAGTCTTGTAAGCCTTCGGGCTTTTGTTAACTTTATAACTTGTAATCCCCTTGCTCATGTTTTTCATTTCGTATGAACTATACCTGTACGGGATGTTTTTTAATGAAAAAGGGATGTTTGCCAGGTTTTTTGTTCGCAGGTGGAGCCCACGACAAGGAGTGAATCCTCGTTACCTTTAAGATAAACGTTTTTTTGCCCGGCAACAGGCCTTGTCGTCCCCCCACTTCGCTCGACCTTTCTCATGCCCATGGCGGAGGCAGGGATGAGGTGGGCTTAGGCTCCTCGTTTCATTTCCTTGCTGCCGCGACTACGACCAAACTCGGCCCCAGGATATGAGTCCTAGGGCCCGGAATGAGGGGAGCTCGGTAGCCTAAGGATAAAACGAGGTTTCACATACCTCAGTCCATAACGAAACACATGATAGAGGATAGAAGACTTATCTGGATCTGCAGCCCCCGACAACCTTTGCTTGCCGCGGATGGATCCTTGCTCTTGTAGCCCCCAGCAACTTTGGCTTGCCGGGGCCCGGACGCCGGTCCGTCCCCTTTCTTCCAAAGCAGTTTGATAGGAATACTCATGTGTCCTGCGAACCAAAGAAGACAGAGAAGAACAGAGAGACGCGCACTCGACCTCTAAGCTAGGGGTTAGCCACTGCCAAGCACTATCAACCCTAACCGAGGAAGAGGCTCGACCTGGCTTTGTTTATTAGTGCTTCGTTTATTAGGGCACCAGCGCTTCGTTTATTAGTGCTCAGGGTCTGCGCCTGGCTTTGTACAAAGGGTTACATGTCTTGCCAGCAAGGCTTGTACAAAAGGGTGGCCTGCCGGGAGGCCCGGCAGCCGGGCCTTATTGGTAAAACTTGCGAAGATGCTCGATGTTCCAGGAGTTACTCAATGGGACGGCATCTTCGGTCTCCAGGCGGACTGCGCCGGGCCTGGTGACTCGTGTTACCCGATAAGGGCCTTCCCACTTTGGTGTCAACTTGTTGGAATTCTTGGCTGACTGAACGTGGCAAAGAACAAGGTCGCCTTCCTCAACGCTCCGGGCACGGAACTTGCGGCTATGATAGCGGCGCAAGGCTTGCTGGTAGCGTGTTGCTCTCACAGCCGCCCGGAGATGATCTTCCTCAAGGAGCGTTGTGTCATCTTGCCACAATCGCTCTTGCTCAAACTCATCATAAGCGAGCACTCAGGTGACCCATATATGAGTTTCGTGGGGAGAACTGCTTCTGCCCCGTAGACCAGGGCAAAGGGTGTCTGGCCGGTGGCTCGATTTGGCGTCGTTCTGATCGACGAAAGAACCGCCGGCAACTCATCAATCCAGCGTCTTCCACTTTTGCGCAGCCTGTCAAAAGTCTTCATTCTTAAGCCTCGCAGGACTTCAGCATTTGCTCTCTCTACTTGGCCGTTGCTCCCTGGATGTGCCATGGAGGCAAAACAGACCCTGCTACCGAGATCCTCAATGTATTGCATGAAGGCGTGCTTGTGAACTGTGTGCCATTGTTGATGATGATCCTGTTGGGTATCCCGAAACGGCACACTAGTCCCTTGAAAAACTTGATGGCTGACTGCGCCGTCACCTTCCTCACTACTTCCACCTCTGGCCACTTTGTGAACTTGTCGATCGCGACGTACAAGTACTCAAAGCCCCCGACAACATGGGGGAAAGGGCCCAATATGTCGAGCCCCCAGACCGAGAAGGGCTAGGAGAGAGGGATAGTTTGAAGGGCTTGAGCTGGTTGATGAAGCTTCTTATAATGGAACTGGCACTCTTCACACTTGGTTACTAGTGTCGTCGCATCCTGGAGGGTGGTGGGCCAGAAGAAACCTTGCCAGAAAGCCTTGCCGGGAAGGGCCCTCGACCCTATGTAGGAGCCACATATACCTCCATGTATCTCTGCCAACAGCTTTAGTCCTTCCTCGTGGGAGATGCACTTCAATTTCACCCCATTCGGTCTTCTTCTTTACAATACATTATCAATGAATTGGTACAGAGCAGACCGGCGGGCTACTCTTTCTGCCTCTTCCTGCTCCTCAGGAAGCACTCCTTTTTGAAGGAATCGGACGGTGTGTTGTGCCCATGCCGGAGCCTGTGGCTCGACGACAAGGACCAAAGGCATCACTTCTGCCACGGGAGCGTCCGCCTCCACGGCCATGACCTGAGGTCCTGCCTGAGTCGGTTGTCTCGCGGCAGGATCGACATCCACAACAACATCTTCGCCGGCGGCTCCGGGGAGCTTGGTGGGGAAGTACTTGCCGGAGCCTAGCTTCCTCCGCTTGTTCTGCCCGATCGATGGCTCAATGGATGGTTTAGTTAACTGAAGCACAAAAGTACCTGGTTCCATAGGTAGCTTGAGGGCAGCGTGCTTTCACAAGTAGTCGGCGATGTCGTTCTCTGTCTGAGGGACATGCTCTGCTTGTATACCATCTAAGTGCTCCTCCAGTTTCCTCACCTCATCTACATAAGCTTCCATCAACGAGCTTTGATAATCTTTATTGACTTTCCTGACGACGAGTTGTGAGTTGCCCCTAACGATGAGCTTTTTAACTCCTAGGTCCACCGCGATCCTGAGACCGGCAAGCAAACCCTCGTACTCGGCGGTGTTGTTGGTTGACATCTCCCGGGGAAAGTGCATTTGGATGATGTACTTGAGGTGCTCTCCGGTGGGTGCGACAAGCAGCACACTGGTACCGGCGTCCTGCAGCGAAAAGGCCCCATCAAAGTACATGATCCAGTTGCCGCTTGTTTCCTCGCCGGGGAGAGCAGTCTCCTGTACCTCTTCGTCAGGTGTCGAGGTCCATTCTGCAACAAACTCCGGCAAGACTCGGCTCTGGATCGTCAAGGTACTTTCAAACTTTAGACCAAAACTTGACAGCTCCAGGACCCATTCCCCGATCCTTCCAGTTGCATCTGGGTTATGCAGTATCCGTTGAAACGGAAGGTGGGTAACCACAGTGATCTCCTGCGCTTGGAAGTAGTGGCGCAGCTTCCTCGAGGCCATAAGCAAGCCGAAGAGCACTTTTTGCACACTTGAATACCTCGACCTAGCTCCCTACAATAGGGAGCTGACGAAGTAAACCGGGTGCTGCACCATCTTCTTCCTTTGTGCCACTTCACCTGGCCGTGCGGGTCCTGTCGTACTGGCACCAATCTTGCCGGGACCGAGCCCTGCCGGGGACTTAGTCTTGCAGGGATCGAGCCCTGCCGGGGAGGGTTCTGGCCCGCCAACCGTTGACTCTGCCGCTGTTGTTGTCTCCTCATCGAACTCTCTCTATGCCACCAATGCAGCGCTAACCACTTGGTTTGTTGCCGCTAGATATAACAGCAACGGTTCTTGTGGTTTGGGGGCAACCAGCACCGGGGCAGAGGAGAGGTACTTCTTCAAGTCTTGCAACGCCGCCTCAGTCTCTGGGGTCCACTCCACTGGGCCCGTCTTCTTTAAGATCTAGAAAAAGGAGAGGGTACGCTCCACGGATTTGGAGATAAATCTGCTCATGGCGGCAATGCAGCCAGTGAACCGACGCACGTCCTTGATCCGTTTGGGTGCCTCAATCTGCTCGATGGCCCTAATCTTATCTGGGTTTGCCTCAATACCGCGCTGCGATACAAAGAACCCGATAAGCTTGCCGGACGGGACACCGAAGACACACTTCTCAGGGTTCAATTTGAGGTTGATCTTGTGCAGATTTCCTAATGTTTCCTCCAGATCTTGCACAAGTGTTGCTTTGTCCTTGGTTTTGACCACTATGTCATCCATATAAGCTTCCATATTTCTATGTAGCTGGGGTTCAAAACCAATTTGGACTGCTCTTGTAAAGGTTGAGCCAGCACTCTTCAACCGAAAATGCATCCGTAAAAAGCAATACGTACCACATGGGGTGATGAATGTTGTCTTTTCCTCGTCTTCTTTTGTCATGAAGATCTGGTGGTATCCTGAGTAGGCGTCAAGGAATGATAACAGGTCACACCCAGCCATGGAGTCAACAATCTGGTCGATGCGCGGTAACGGGATGGGATCCTTTGGACAGGCCTTATTGATGTCTGTGTAATCAATACATAGCCTCCACTTCCCATTTGCCTTGCGCAGTACTACCGGATTGGCCAACCACGTTGGATGGAGTATTCCTCTCACCAAGCCTGCCGCCTATAGCTTTCTGATTTCCTCTGTGATGAACTCCTGCCTCTCCAGAGCTTGCTTCCTGACCTTCTGCTTGACGGGCCGCGCATGAGGATAGACAACAAGGTGGTGCTCAATCACCTCCCTGGGAACGCAGGGGATGTCAGAGGCTTGCCATGCAAACACATCGACATTTGCCTGCAGGAAGGTGACGAGCTCGCTTTCCAATTTGCCTTCGAGGGTGGAGCTTATGGTAAAAGCACCCCCCATGCCGTCCTCCTTGACGGGCACCTTCTTGGTCTCTGGTGGTGTGGCTCTGGACTTCTTGCTCTTGCGGGCGGAGCTCTCTGGCGAGTTCTCAACGGAAGCGCAACACCACAAAGAAGTGCGCTTGCTGGAGTGGGTGCAAGGGGTCTGGCCGGTCTTCTTCCCCCCTGGGGCTCCGTCGACTGGAGCAGGGGCCTTAGCGGTAGCTGCTACAACTGCTTCTCGGTAGAGTTGGTTGGCGCAGATCAACGCATCTTTCTTGTCGGAGGGGACGGTGATGATGTTCATCGGCCCAGGCATCTTCAGCATGTTCTAGGCATGGTGTGAAGCCGCCATGAACTTGGCTAGTGCCGGGCGGCTGAGGATCCAGTTGTAAGGCAAGGGGATCTCGGCTACATCGAAAACAATCCTTTCCGTCCTGTGGTTTAGCACGCCTCCGAATGTCACGGGCAGCGTGACCTTTCCCTTTGGCTGGCTCCTCCCCGGGTTAACCCCTTGGAACGTGCCCATCTCCTCGAGGTCTCCATTAGGGATCTGCAGCCTTTTGACCACAACAGGAGAGATGAAGTTCAGGCCGGCCCCGCCATCAACCAATATCTTTGTCACCTTGAGGTTGGGGATTCTTGGTGAAACCAACAATGGCAAGCACCCGACCACAGTAGTGCGGTCAGGGTGGTCCTCGGTGTCGAAGATGATGGGCATGCTGGACCATTTCAGGGGCTTCCGTGCGTCGAACGATGGCTCCACCACCGTGATCTTAGGCGCCCACTTCTTGAGTTGGCAGTGGGACGTGTGCAGTAGGCGCCACCATCGACGCACATGGCCTCTGTGGCTTTCAGAAACTCATGGTCGCCGGACTCGGTGTCCTCGTCATGATCATCGTCTTCCTGCTTCTTGTCGCGTACCCCGGCGGGCCTCTCCTGCTGATTATCCTAGCCGCGGCGGCCTCCTTGGCCGCCACGTTTCTTGCTGGATCCCTCAGCAACATCTGGGCCTTTCTCCATGTCCTGCCGCTCATACTCGGCTTTCTACTTCTCGGCGAGCAGCTCTACCTGCCGGCAGTTTTGGAGGTCATGGCCCTTGGTGCGGTGGATCTTGCAGTACTGCTTGTCGCAGCCTCCTGGCTTGTTGGCAGCCGCCAAGGCCCCGCAAGCGACACACCCGGCAACCTCCTTGCCGGGGTCGCTCACCTTGGTCTTCTTGGGGGCACCGGTGTCGTCGGATCCCTCGACGGCAAGCACGGCCTTGCCCTTCCGCTTCCTATTACAGCGCCGGCCCTTCTTCACTGGGGTGGCGGTGTCGCCAGCGGAGTCGGTTTCCGCACCGGCATCTTCGCCGGGGTACTTCCTTCCCTCTTCAGCGCAAGCGCATCGATCGGCCAGGACATAGAGCTCGGCCACATCCTTAACCTTGTTCATCGCCACCTCTTCGCGCATCTTGTGGTTGCGCACATTCTGATGGAACGCACTGATCACGGCGGTGGGATGAACATCGGGGATGTTGTACTGCACCCGGCTAAACCTTTGGATGTACTTGCGCAAGTTTTCTCCTTCCTTCTGGGGGATGATGTGTAAATCACTCGCCTGACCATGGGCTTGGTGACCTCCGGTAAAAGCGCCAACAAACTCATGGCACAGATCCACCCAAGAAGAGATGGAATCCACCGGAAAGTGCATCAACCATGACATAACATTAGGCTTGAGTGCCAACGGGAAGTAGTTGGCAAGCACCTTATCGTCGCGGGCCCTAGCAGCTTTCATCGCGATCGGGTAGATGCTGAGGAACTCTAACGAGTGAGTCTTGCCGTCGTACTTCTTGCCAAGGTAGGGCTTGAATGTATGGTGGGAGGGCCACTGGAACTGCCGCAGCTCACGGGTGAAAGCCGGACAACCCACCTCGTAAGGTAGGCCACCGTAGCCTCCCGGTGCTGGGTGGTCCGTAGCGGGCCCTGCCTGCCCGTCCGACTGGTGGCGCGCATCATGTCGGTGCTCGATCGTAGTTCGAGCATCCTCGTGAGCCCGCTCCCGAAGGACTTGACGCTAATCGCGGTTGGTTCACGGATCGGACGACGCGATGGAGATATCATCACGAGCGTTGTCGCGACGGACCGACGTACGGGGTGGCCGGGATGGAGGTGGGGAGTATGCCGTGGCCGTGTCGCCTTCGGCATGGCCTCCTCTGGCATGAGGTAGCCCGCCAGAGCGACGGCCTACGGGTCCCGCCAGCCGCAACTCATCATTGTTGGCAATGCCGACGAGGCTCCGGACGATGGCCCTCCATTTGTCAAGCTTCTCCGCGGTGGGAGGACAATCGAGGAGCAGCTTCCGCGTGCTAGGGCCTCCGCGGGCATGGGTGACGGCGAAAGCTTGGTGGACCGCGATGCGCCTCGACTTCTAACCACGTTAGAAGGAGCTGCGTCACGGCCCCGCAGCCGTTCGCCCTCTTCATCAGCACTTCGGCGCGCATGCTGGCCCTCCTCATCATGTGATGGGCGCGCGGGACTCTTCCCAGGGCGGCGCGCAGGGTCACCGGCAGGGTGAAGGTGCTCATCATGCACAACCTGGGAAGAGCACGCCGTGGGCGCCTGTGTTGGCGTCCTGGAGGTCTCCGCGCCGCCATCTGGCAGGATGGCAGTGCCCCTGGAGGACCCCACGCCGCCTACGGGGGGCCCGACTGCATCTCTGGAGCCCGCGACTGGTGGCACGTCGCCTGGCACGCGAACTATGCCACTCTCCAGGCCTAGACTGCCAGGGTGATGTGGATGTTCGCGGGCCGCGCCACGGGTTGTCTCTGCGACTGGCCCGCTACTGGTCCACACCGGTACTGGCAACCCGGTCCTGGATGAACCGATCGCCGTGGTCGTCTTCTTCTTAGGAGCCATGGCGATGAAGAACAGCTAGGTCAACTGCTAGACCAGATTCTCACAATCTTGGCACCCCTAGCTGGCACGCCAAAAATGTCGGTGGAAAATGACACCTATGGGATCACTGGAATCCCTACTACAGTTGCGGGGCGCTGGATCGTGAGAAGAGCGGGACTAGTAGACAGCACAAAGGGGGAGTTACCCAGGTTCGGCTGCAAAGAAGCGTAAAACCCTACGATCCTGCTATGGTGGATGTATTTAGTGTTCTCGAGCTCTTGAACTAGCTCTGGGTGCTACCAGGCTCGAAAGAGCCGAATCCTTCTCCAGTGCGCTATGGGCCTCCTTTTATAGGCGAAAGGGGCTGCCACAGTGGCACACAGGAGGTGGAAAGTGCTATAGCGCTGTGAGCTTATCGCTGGTATTACAGGACAAAGTGCATTTAATGCGAGGCTTAGGTGTCCCTTCACTTTATCGGGGACGGGAGCGGGGCCCGTCCCGTCCGTCGCCGCTCCTCCTTGCTTCGACACGCGCCCTGGCTAGCGATGCATGCGGTGCCATGTAGGCAGGCAGGTAGCTGAGGTGGCGTGGTGGTGGAGCCTCCACGAAGGGCTGCATGTTGCCATGCAGGTGCCTGCCCAGCTAGTTGGGTCGGCAGCTGCATGCGAACGGTGGCGGAGACTTGGCTGGCACGGGCCTGGCAGTGGCGCCGCTAGCACGCTTGGCGAGGGCCCGGGTGGCCCTGCAAGTGTCTTGCCGCGGCACGCCGTCATCCCTAGCAAGGACCTTGCTGGGGGTCTCGTGGGCTTCCTCGGCAAGAACCCTGCCGAGGACTGTTGCCTTCCTGTCCTCATTTGATCTTGACTATTCTTTGTCTTCACAAAGATCTGCATGCCACCATGGAGGTGCCTCCCGAGCCCTGTCCGAATGCGTTTGTCTAGCATTGGTGGGCTCAAAGGTGGCTCGCTCAGCTAGTTTGGCGAGCTGCCCCGGCAGAGGTCTTGCCGGGGCCGCTGAGGCTACCCCAGCAAGGGTCCTTGCCGGGGAAACCTGCTTCGTCCATCCGATCTTTGTGGCCTCGGTCCTTGTTGTTGCTTTGTTTGTCTTGTGCCTTCGGCTTCTCTCCGGCTTCCCTTTCCTGCCCTGTTATGCGTGGCCGTGGCGGGTGGCTCTAACTACCCATGCACAAGTAAAGGGGTCAAAAGGAGAGCCACTACTTTCGTACACCGACAAATATATATGGCGAACATCATATAGCCAGCAGTTTAGCTGTCAAAGAATTCTAGGGTGCTTAGTTTTGTCAAAGAATTCCAGGGTGCTTAGTTTTATTTGAGAGGTGGGTTGTGCTGGACACCATTATTGTGACTAGCCTTTTTAATAGTACTATATGCATAAATTGGCGACGAGCGCTCTCTATATGTACCACCTTTTTTAAAAAATTTCAAGTTTTGCTCCATGGCGCAATCCATCGATACTACTACTGTACAAAAGTATACATATTTAAAAGGCTAGAGGGTGGGGCAGTCTAGCTTGGTCGGTTTCACGAGAGGCGAGGGCCTTTGTGATTTGATGGCTCATTATAGCTGGAAGGCGGGGCCTTGTGATTTGACTGCTCGTATAAATGTGCCGGTGACCTGAGGAGGAGCAAAGAACCGTGCGGTATACTCAAGTTTTCCACTAGAGTAGTACTACGACGGAGGAGCATGAAACAGGGCAGCCTAGTGCCATATGGCGATAAAAATGATCTAATTTGCTAGTCATCTCATTGTTAGCATTGTTCTATTCATGCCTCGTAGAGAACGTGACACGCGCGGCGAAACACCCGAAGCAAAAGATGAAAAACAGGAGCAAAAGAAGAAGGAAGATTATCACCCCAAATGATCTAATTCGCCGCAGAGTCGTAACGGCTTCTTCATCGCCTCCACGACATTCATCTCCTTGTGCGTCTCCTCCGCCATCTTCTTCATTGTATCCATGACGCGGGATTTCTTGACATGAGCCTTCATCATCTGTTCCACGGCCGCATTACGTACCTTGACAATAGCAGGGTGCTCGATGCGGAGCTTCGCCAACTCCTCCTTCTGTTCCATGACGACGGCCTGCAGCATCTTCATTGAGGAACTACTATTCTCATGCAGCTTCTTCCAGCCGGCGTTCTTCTCCTTCAACAGGTTGAGCTTGTGGCAGAGCTTCGCCTTGTCCTCCTGAAGTTGTAGGATTTCGCCGGTCGCCTTCTTCTCCGAGGCAATGCTCCTCTTCAACAGCATCACCAAGCCGGCGGTCAACTCCCCCTGCTTATTGAGCTCAGCGGGCATGTCGTCGAGGCTCTCCTTCAGCAGCTCCACCAAGCCTTGGATGAACTCCTTCTGCTTATTGAGGTTCTTATTGAGCTGATCGGGCATGCCGTCAAGGGATACCGACTCTAGCGCCGCCGGATCGGCATGTTCGCCTCTGCGGCTAGGGCGCTCCTAGGAGCCATCGCCTGCCCGTGAGAGATCTTTCGAGGTCTCTGCATGGCGGCGAGCCCTCTCTTTTTTTTGCAGCCTTGGTTGTCGCTCCCTTGTTATGAGTAGTTCTCGACCTAGAGCTCTGCTCACCGGCCATGGCGAGGACGGACGAAGAAGAAGCACTTATGAGGAGGAAAGGTAGAGTAATTTTCGGTTAGGTAGTTCCCCTTTTTATAACCTAAGTACTAGCACTAGTACTAATACCTGCATAGTGGGAACACATTCAGGTTTGGTATGTACTAGTAGGTGTCAGCAGGCTTTTGAATGGGATGGGAACAAGGTAAAGATTAATTGATGGTTTTGGTTTCGAGGCCCGAAACGGCTCCCGTTGAGTTTAGTGGAACATAAATTTCAAGTAGACTACACTGCTCAAATGCATAAATATTATGTTGCTGTCAAAAATTGGCGCAAAATATGAAGGAGACCAATGGAAGTACTACTAGCAACCCATGATTTAAATACTCGCATGCGCGCAGTGGAGTAGTAATGTCTTTCTTCCGCCCTCACGTCCACTCAATTTGCATGCGCTGTATTAATTGACCATCAATGAAGTAAATGACTTTACACGCGTCAAATTATCACATGGGGTGAGTCTTGGTACAAAATTGCATCCGCCCGTGTACCCGCGTGTGCATGCGAGGGAATGAGTGTATGCGTGGCGTGCGTGCACATCTTCTCTTCGTGCATGTACATTCTTCTGGAACCAGCAGCACGTCAATGTGATCAATCCACACAAGGAGGTCGCAACAATGCCTCCACATGTGCCACGTGGCTTCATGAACTGTAAGAGAGACACTGTGTAGTGTCCATTTGAATTGTAATTTACGTGTTTTGCACATACTCGAAGTACTAGTAAGGTACACGTGCATTGCACACATCAGATTTTGCAACCAAATTATGAATAAATGCGGGAAGTTCACCTAAAAAAAGCATGTAAGCTCTGAGTCATATATGCCTGATGTAGACCTTCGTTTAATTCTTATAGTTCATCTCATTCAAAATCAATTATTTTTTATAAAAAAAGTTCGGGCCTCTTGGATTCGTAGGATTTCCAAAAGGCGGGAATAGGAAAAACATGGGATTATAGTGGAATGTCGTCTTGAATCCTACAGGATTGTACGAGTGTTTGATTGTGCATAGAAAAAACGCAGAATTATTTCAAAGAGGTTTCAGTGGATGGGATGTTTCCTATGAAATCTAGTGCAAATGAATCATATGGAAAAATTCCTATGGTTTACAATCCTACGAATCAAACAACCAAGATAGAAAAAATTCCTAAGGATTAGAATCCTCCAAAATTCCTTTGAGAATCCTTTGAATCAAAGAAGCCCTTAATCTATTTTATGATTCATGGAATTGTGCATTGTAAAGCATAAAGTAAAAACAAATAATGGCAATTCAACTCAAAAAAGTTTGGGCAGTTATGATACGTAAGATTCTAGAACAAAGGAGAACCACTGTTGTTTTGAGGTTTGTGCATTATGCTTAAGTTCAACCATGGAGTCTGCTAGATTGTACATGTGGCAAAATCCGGTGGGGGGCTAGAAGATGGTGCGAGGGGCCGAGTGGAGGGAGACTTATGAAGGAGTGCACAAGTGCAAGATCAATATTTAGAGAGAGGGGGCGAGAACGGGCGCTGTTGCACGCAGTGGCGGAGCCATGAAAAATGAATGAGCTAGGGGGCCAAGCATTGCTAATCCTTTACGAGGAGGGTCAATTCATGAACTTAAACCATTTTTAGCAGCAATTGTCTAATGATCACATTCATATTAGCCTTGATATATAGTGATGTTAGGTGGTGTGCAGGGCCCTTGCTGCCCCATTTCTTCACCATTGTGCGCGCGTCTGAGAGATGAAGCGGAAGGCATGGATGATGAGAGGGGGACGTTGGATATATAATTAATGCGGGTATATTAGCTATATATGTTAATCCTATATAGAGAGGTATAGATTGATCGATGTGGACGTGGGAAAGAGGGTGAGACCTCACTCGATATATCGATTGATCGGTTTGTGTGGAAAACTATGAAAGACCTAGCTATATATTTAGACATTGAGGAACACCGATCATTGCACATGCACGCATGAGAGATAAAGAATGCCCGATATGATGGAGAGGGGGATGTGTGTGGGTGTGTGCCTTCATGGGAGACCGACCTGAAGAAAAAGATTACATGTGTGCGATGGATAATGCCGACTGGTAGTGTGTGTGCATGCATGCATGAGAGAAAGTTAGTGGTACAATTATAAAGAGAAGATGACTGTGTGGATGTAAAATACTAGGTGAGGTCATAATCAATGTAAAGTTGAATTCAAATATTTGAATAAGAGATCCTGATGTTGGAAACCCATGGATGCATGAATATAACGAAGATCTTCGCGGTGTGGCTTGGAAACGAGCATGTTGTAATGTATACACATTGAACAAGGTCAGACTGATTTGAATTTGAGATACCGATGGCAGACATCGTTTGGCCACATCGCATCCGTGCATAGACACACTATTCTAATTGGAGATGATGGGTGGCTTTCGCATCACATGTCTATATCTATACCCCTATATATATATATATATATTATATTTTATATTTTTTATATTGTGTGCGGGTAACTTTAACTTTGAAAGATGGTCGTTGGATGTGGCGAATCTGATGGTCCAGATATGGCAAATTTGAGCACTATTGGCCATTGGATATCATCTAGATTCCACCAGATTTAGCCACATGTATAATCTAGAAGACTCCATGGTTGAACTTAGCATAATGCACAGACATCAAAACACAACCACTTGTTCTTTGTTCTAGAATCTTCCTTATCAGAATTGCCCAAATGTTTTCTACACGATCTGCCATTATTTGTTTTTACTTTATTTCTTACAACGCACAATTCCAAGAATCTTAAAATAGATTAGCTTTCTTATAAAAACTAGACGATTTTGAATGAAATGAACTATAAGAATTAAACGAACATCTACATCATGCATATATGACTCAAAGCTTACATGCTATAATGTGGTATTTATTCATAATTTGGTTGCCAAATCACATGCGTGCAATGCGCTTGTACCTTACTCTAGTCTAAATGGTGTTTGTGTGTGTGTGCTGTGCGTGCTAAGGTGCAAATTGTCTTATTTTGGGGTCCATGTAAAGCTTGTTCTCCTGAAATTTCAAGCCCCGCATTGTTATGCCGAAATTTCGAGCTAGTGTCTCTATCTATCATGTTGCAAAACTCCTGCCTCTTCAACCCGCGCCTTGTTACCCTGAAATATTTAAGATATATCTTTGTCTCGTTGTGCTCCAACAACTCCCTCCATCTCAACCCACGCCTTGCTCTTCCAAAATTACAACGTGCGAGAAAACTCCCACCTCCTGTGAAATCCCGACATGCGAAATGCCCGTGGTACCCCAGAACCAAAAGAACCGCCTCAAATCGGCGGGGGTACTTTCATAACTTACCCACATTTCGGACAAGCCATGGTTCCCCACTCCCATCCCATCTGCCCACCCATTCGTACACCGAGGCCATGAAAACCCGTGATGAAGCCCCACACCCTCCTCCGTCCGCCACCCAGCTGGAGCCTCTTCCCCGACGACGTCGTCCACAGCAACACCTCGACGTCCCTCATACAACGTACCGGTTGAGGATCCGTCGTCGATCACGTCGTCCCGTCGGTTTAGCCACCCAGTCCTCCACCTCCAAGGAGCTGCCCCAACGTTCCCCTTGTCTTTTGTGCCACCTCCATTCCCACACTGCCCTCTTCACCTGCACCACCGAAAGAGCATCATCATCACCATTTCCTTAGATGAAGCTGCGGCCTAATCGGCACCACCAAAGAGGTTGTACAATAATCGCCGCATTTTCTTCTTGATTAGATCTCACAGTGTGGCCGGTGCTCGGTCCCGAGAAAACACGGCGCGGCTCCATCCACGGCGGCGGCCCCAGCCACTTCCTCCACGACATTGCTCCCTTGGCAGCGACATCCACATCAGTAGGAGTTGCTGCTGCTTTAGCTCTCGCTCGCGCTGCTGCTCTGCTCTTGCTCTCGGTCCCTTGCCTGGTCTTCTCTTGCTGTTGCTCTTGCTCGCGTTTCTACTCTTGCTCTTGCTCTTGCTTGCGATGCTGCTCCGGTTTAGCTACACTTCAGTCGATTGAATCAACTTTTGGGTCATTCGATTTTCAATGGGTGGCGGCGCTCGCTAGGGTAAAGGAAGAACCAGCCGCAACGGGGAGGCGGGCTCGCCGGAGAGGTACCCCACTATCTATCTTAGGGTTCAGGGTGGGGGCGGTGGTCGCTGGCGGTGGTGGGGCGGTGGCGTGGGGATCGCCAGAGAAAAAGCTCGGCACGGGGGGGGGGGGGGGGGGGGGGGGTGGGGCTAGAGGGATGGTCGGGGCAGCGGCGGACCGGCGGTGGGGAGTGTTTTAGGGGAGGGCGGGGCGACGCACCGCTGGCCGGGGGTTGTGGGGGGCTGCTGTTTGGCCGGTGGTGGCTGGCGGCTCAGGAGGGTGGAGGTTGAAGATGAACTGCAGGCCCTTGATTTCATATCCAATGGCTGCAAAATCAACTGACCATAGATGAAAATGTCAGTCGACTGACATGTAGCCTCACCTTGCTAGTGCGTTCAGTGTCGACAGTAAAATTCAGTTCCGACAGCAAAATTCAGTTTTGACAGTTAAGTTCAGTTTCGCAGTTAAATTCTGTTTCGACAATTAAGTTCAGAGATGAGCAGCTGATGTATTTTACATCTAACACTTTGTGGTTATGTATTTTATGTCATGTATTTGAGATGCTATTAGAATTCCACTCAGGTTTGCGTTGTCTCTCTTGTCCTGCTTCAGCCTCGGCGTAGTACAACTCACCGGAGCTGCTCCAACGATGAAACCCTCCATCACTGCGGAGCAGTACCTCGGGCTCCATCTCCAGACGCTTAAGATCTTCTTCCCCTCCTCTGACAGCCAAGTCAGTTGGAGCATCCTCATCGTCCAACCCAATCACACTAAGATCGACATGGCTTCGCCAAAGAGGTTGTACACTTGTTGCATCTCTTTATTACTCCATGTTATATATATTGCCCACCGAGCACACGTAGTAATGTGAAATACGATTATTTTATCCTACTATATGATAAGCAATGAGGTATCAGGCACCTTAGCTATCCGTGATGGACTCTCTTGAACGCCATCATTATTTATCTCTGCGTGTTTGAGATGTGCATTTGTCGATGGGCCTGGGAGTTGAGCTAGTATGGCAGTGGCCTGGGTCCAAAGTAATAGAAGTAGCACAAAAACATTTTTTTAGTGTAGGATTTTCCTTGCTCAAGCCTTCCTACTAGAATCGCAAGTGCTTGAAAGGAAAAGTGAATGAAAAACATAGGAATTAAAAGTTTCCTATGGTACTACTTTTCATGAATTTGGTGCAAAGGAATGGAGCAAAGGAAACCTATAGGATTTGTTCCTTTAGTGTTTCCTTGAAAGAAAAACCGTAGGAATTCTACACTTGTCCTCCTTTTCATATTCCTATTCATCAAGCACAATACTAAGAGATAGTAGCATAATAGCATTATAACCATACATTTTCTTGTGGTTTGACTTAATCTCACCATGCTTTTTTGCATCATGTGATCTTCCAATTCTTGTGAATCAAACACACAGATTGGCAGAAATCCTGTGTTTTTTAAATTCTCTGTTTTGCACGTGCATTCCTATCCTATTCCTGTCTATTTCTTATCCCTGCATTGTCAGAATCCTCAAATTCAAACAAGCCCTTACTCAATTACTTCTATTACAGATATGTGTCAAAGAAAACCTTGTGTGGTTTGTCCTGCTCCTGCGGTGCTGTGTTCCACCCCATCTCAACTGCTCCAACGACGGAAGGGTTCACCACGGCAGGGATCCGCTCTCCAGACTGTCTTTCACCGCCTTAGATCTTCTTCCCTGCCGCCAGTAGCCATGACAACTGCATTACCATCATCAACTGAGCAGATGACCTTGAGGACTACACGGGTCCACAAGAGAGGTTGCACTCTTCTGCGTCTGCTTACGTTATGCATCACTTAATATGATGACATGCTACATTATCATCGTGTTCACCTATTAGACTCTGAGTCAGGTCCAAACTAATGCTTAAACTTGAGTTTTTAAATGGTTGTGGGGTACATATTGGGGCAGCAATCAGTACTATCTGTCTACTATCTGGTTAATCTCGGGTGTCTACTATGAACTACTAGGAAAAGGCCTACTAATGGCGCACTACTGGTGCGCCAGTAGTATCACACCACTAGTATTTTTTACTAATGGCGCACCAGTGGTGCGCCATTAGTAACATTTTTTTGTCAATTTTTTTTCGTTTTTTTCTTAATCTCAGGTCACTATGGCTTAATTTCGGGTCAGTATGCTTAAACTCAGGTCAAATCGCACTCCATGGTCAAACTTCCCGAAAGGTCACCCATCCTCACACTACTCGAGCCCAAGCACACTTAACTTCAGAGTTCTATCCAACCCAGCAACAACTCACTTCACAGGCACTTGTTGATATATCTAGCATATCAATCCTATTATACCTTGTTGATGTCTAGGACTTTGTTCATGTTCATGACTATGATGAAAATTTGAAAAATATTTCAAACTTCTCGGTCATATTACGTATCATTTTTTGAAAAACAATTCAAAAAAATTCAAAACCAATTTTTTTTCTATTACTAGTGGCGCACCACATCCATGCTGCGCCACTAGTAAGTTTGAATTTTTTTGAAGTTTTTTGCCTCTAGATCTTGAAAGCCCCGTAACTTTTTTCTGTTAGGTTTTTGGGGATTTTGAAAATGTTTAACAAAGTTCCCCAGTTAAATTCGGATGTAACTTTTCGAGTACATGATTTTTCATATAAAAAACTTTTTAATCAGAGTTCGTATGCAAAAGTTATGGCCATTTTACAAATTTCCAGAGAGATTTTGCAAATAAAGTCGAAATTCATATTTGTAAATTTTCCCAATAACTAGACCACATATCACATGGGAAACTTATTTTCTTTTATTTTTTTGACATTTTTACCATTTTGGGCCAAGTTAGTAATGGCGCATCGTGGGGTGGTGCGCCATTACTAGTTAAACTAGTAATGGCGCACCACACCCATGGTGCGCCATTACTAGCTTTGAAAAGAAAAAAAGAAAAAAAATTGATTTTTTTTGAAAAAAATTCAGTAATGGCGCACTAGTGGACAGTGCACCATTACTAGTTAAAACTAGTAATGGCGCACTTTCCACAGGTGCGCCATTACTAACAATTTTTTTTCAAAACTACTAATGGCGCACGATGGGTGTGGTGCGCCATTACTATGTCAACTAGTAATGGCGCACCACTCCCACGGTGCGCCATTAGTAGTTTTGAAAAAATTAAAAAAAAATACTAATGGCGCACCGTGGGATGTGGTGCGCCATTAGTATTTGCACACTAATGGCGCACCAACACATGTACAGTGCGCCATTAGTGTCCATCCAATCTATAGCTCTTTTCCTAGTAGTGATGAGTCTCATGTTGGGTGCAAACAAACATTAAAGGAGCCATTATCTGTATTTTTTAACTAAAGCTATTATCTGCCTGCTATCATTGGTTTTGGGTCTATCCATAGTTTGCTACCATCACTCTGGATTTGTGCATGCACTCCTTACATAATCTCACTATGTTTTATTCCTATGCATGCCAGTTATTGTACATAATAGAACTGATCATGTAGAGCAAAAGAGACGAGCCTTGCGTGGCAATAAAATTTCATGCAGACGTCCCTCCATGGTGGGCGCAAAGGCAGCCCCCCTCCACCCATTTTGGATCATAATCAAGAGGAAGATAACTGTTCTGAGGGGGATTGAGAAGGAGAAGACCACTCCTATTTACCCCATGAGGTCTTCGCTCTAACTTGGCATGCTGATGTTGGTAATATCATGCATATGGTGCCTTGCATTGCTTACTGTATACATTAAAGATGTCATCTGCTTAGTTTAGACATGCTTTGTGTCAATGCCGTCTGTTTACTTTCTTTATTGTATATGTGAATCATGCAATGCCATCCTGTTTAGCCAAGCATCATATATGTGAATTTTGCAATGCCACCCTAGTTTGCCAGTCATCTTATATGTGAATTATATCATGCCATCATTTTTTTATTATGTGTTAAATTTGTTTACAATTTTAGTACATTCAATTACTCTTCCTGTGGATCAGCCATTCGACACGGTCATGGAAAAATCTGGAGTGGAAACAAGGTCTTCAGAGCAGACAATCCTATCTGACGAAGCGCATGTCTTGCTGGTTACCGATAGCTTCTCAGAGGAGGATTCAGAGACAGATGACCAGTCATATTTCCCCCCCGAGGTGCAAGCTCTAACTTGGCAGGGATATGTTGCTCATATCGTGTGAATGGTATCTTGCATTGCCATGTCATTTTCTTAGTTTAGACATACTTTGTGTGAATGCCACCTGTTTAGTGTCAAATTACCATATATGTGAATTATGCAATGCCATATTGTTAAAAGACGTCATATATGTGAATTATGCAATGTTATCTTGTTGCAATGAATTATATATGTGAATTATGCAATGCCATGCTGTTTAGGCAAGCGTCATATATGTGAATTATATCATGCCGTCCTTTTTTTGTATTTCTCATTGCTTTTGTCGACAATGTTTGTATATTCAACTGCTCTTCCTGTGCATCAGCCATTTGAATTGGTGATGGAGAAATCTAGAGTGAAAACAAGGTCTTAAGAGCATACAATGCTACCTGTTGAAGTAGATATCTTGCTGGTTATAGATAGCTCTTCAGAGGAGGATTCAGAGGGAGATGACCAGTCCTATTATCCCCCTGAGGTGTATGCTCAAACTTGGCAGGGTTATATTACTCATATCATGCATATGTTGTATTGCAATGCTTAGTTTTTACACCATATACACAATATTGAATGCCATCTCATTAGTTGACACATCATATATGTGATTGCCCTCTGCTCACTTCCTTAGTATATAAATCATATATTTGAACTATGTCATGCCATGATGTCTACATAGATAGCATGTAGCTGAGTTATGGCATGCCAACCCATTTTCTAAAGACATAATATAGTTATATCATCTCATCCTGTTTACATAGTCATCATATTTTAAATTATGTCATTCTATCAGTGAATTATATCATGCTATCATGTTTCCATCGACGACATGTTTGTGATTTATGGCATGCCAACCACTTTAATAGACACATTGTATAGTTATATCATGTCATCCTATTTACATAGTCATCATATTTTGAAGTATGTCATTCTATACTGTTTAGTTAGACATCATACATGTGAAATTGTGTCATGCTATCTTGTTTAATTAGCCATCATATATGTGAAATTATGTCCTGCTATTCTGTTTGGTTAGACAACAGAAATGTGAATTATTTCATGCCCTGTTTTCTTCCCTACTATCCTGTCACGACCAATATGCGACCCTATCCTTAGGGAACTCGAATGTCCCACTAAGGATAGAAGCGCATATTGGAGACGCTTTTGCAAGGTGTATATCATTACATCGTACCATTACATAATAGTTGGGGATACATACAAGAGACATAATATGCCACACGAATACAACAATATCATACATAAGAGCAACATCCAACTACAGATGAAACACAAACAGAAACTCAAATGACATCCACCCTGCTAGCCCAGGCTGCCGACCTGGAACCTATCCCCTGATCGAAGAAGAAGCAGAAGAAGAACTCCAAAACAAGCAAGCGGCGCTCTTGCGTCATGAACATCGCAAAACCTCTACCTGCAACTGTTGTTGTAGTAATCTGTGAGCCATGAGGACTCAGGAATCCCATTACCATGGGTATGAAGACTAGCATAGCTTAATGGGTAAGGAAGGGGTAAAGTGGTGAGGTTGCAGCAGCGACTAAGCATATATGGTGGCTAACATATGCACATAAGAGCGAGAAGAGAGCAAACGGAACGGTCGTGAAGCTAGCAATGATCAAGAAGTGATCCCGAACTCCTACTTACGTCAAACATAACCCAAAAACCATGTTCACTTCCCAGACTCCGCCGAAAAGAGACCATCATGGCTACACACGCGGTTGATGCATTTTAATTAAGTCAAGTGTCAAGTTCTCTACAACTGGATATTAACAAATTCCCATCTGGCACATAACCGCGGGCACGGCTCTTGAAAGTTTAAACCCTCCAGGGGTGTCCCAACTTAGCCCATCACAAGCTCTCACGGTCAACAAAGGATATTCCTTCTCCCAGGAAGATCCGATCAGTCTCGGAATCCCGGTTAACAAGACATTTTAACAATGGTAAAACAAGACCAGCAAAGCCGCCCGTTGTGTCGACAAATCCCGATGGGAGCTGCACATATCTCGTTCTTAGGGCACACCGGATGAGACATCCTACGAGTAAAACCAGCCCTCAAGTTTCCCTGAGGTGGCCCCGCAGTCTACTCGGTTCGGACCAACACTCGAAGGAGCACTGACCCGGGGGGTTAAATAATTGGTACAACCAAGGTTGGGCCTTGCTGGAGGAGTTTTATTCAAAGCAGACTGTCAAGGGGGTCCCATAAATCACCCAACCGGGTAAGGAACGCAAAATCAAGGAAAATAACACCGGTATGACGGAAACTAGGGCGGCAAGAGTGGAACAAAACACCAGGCATAAGTCCGAGCCATCCACCCTTTACCTAGTATATAGATGCATTAATTAAATAAGAGATATTGTGATATCCCAACATAATCCTGTCCATCATGGAGCAAACTTCAACTTCACCTGCAACTAACAACACTATAAGCGGGGCTGAGCAAAGGCGATAACATAGCCAAACAACGGTTTGCTAGGAAGGGTGAAAAAGGTTAGAGGCTGACATGGCAAATTGGGAGGCTTAAAGAACAAGTGATAGGAAGTGCACCATAGCGATAGAACGAAGCAACTAGCATAGCAATGATAGTTGTGAGATCCAGGGTAACGGTCATCTTGCCTGAAATCCCGCTAGGAGGAAGAACGAGTCCATGAAGAAGACGAACGGGAGTAGTCAAATGAATCCTCACAATCGCAAAATTACCGGAACTAAGAAGCAACACCAGAAAGAAACAAACAAAATGGTAAATGCACAAGCATAAACATGGCATGATGCAAAAACAAATATGATGCATGTCCGGTTTAAAGAGGCATGGCATGGCAAAGTGCACAAACAATACTACAAACAAAGTGGAGCTCAATATGATGAAACACCACATTCAATTATTTAGTTCTCTCTCATTATGAACAAAACAAGATTAAATGTTGGTTAACATGGCAAGAGGTGAAACATAATTAAACTAGCTATTTAGGCAAGTTTAAATGAGGCCGGAAACAACATACAACAATTCCGGAAAATCCTCATGTGCATATTCGAATTTGCTACTGTTCTGCCCTAAACCATATTTAATGTTGTTAAACAGTAAAACAAAGTGCACCAAGTTAATCTATGGATTATTTCCACCCCATTTACATATAAAGTTTATTTAAAATGGAGCTACGGTTATTTAGTTATGAAATAAAGCATTTTAACATGGCATTTATCCAAAATTAAACAAACAACAAGTTTAAACATTTTAAACATGGATGAGAGTAGCAGATTATGAAACTAGATGCAATTCCAATCATTTTACATATATGACATGTTTAATTTGGATGCATGGATAATTACTTATTAACACTTTAATATGATGGCATTTTTCTGTAATTATGCATGCACAGGTTATTTAGCAAAATCGTCCAGGAAAAAAAACGTCCACGGGCTGAAACTGGCTGACCCATTAGCGTAGAGGCAGGGCACTGCAACTGGGCTGCTCACCTAGCGGCTAGATCTGGCCCAAGCGGGCGAGGGGCATGGTCAACGGGGCGACCGGCTGCACTTGCGGTCGTCTCGCTCGACCAGGCTCGAAGTAGAGGACATGGAGGCGGCGGGGCTGCGTCCTTCGGCGACAGGGATGGCGTGTAAGCAGCGGAGGCGAGCGGATCTGGGCGTCGGGAGCCAGAAGGGCCTCATATGGGCCGAAAGACGTCATGGGCCATACATGGGCCAGAAGTGAAAATGGGTTGGAATCATAATTGATGGCCCAGATGAAGCTATTGGGCCTAATTCGGATAGGACGTAACGGGCCTTGGGTTAGCGGGCTGTAAATGGGCTATATGCGAACTGGCCGTTAACAGGCTTTCCATGGGCCGACCCGCCACCATTTGACCAAGTCAAACGGGCCGGCCTTTCCACAGGAATGGGCCTTTGTTGCGCCGGGCCAAGTGTCGACATATCATAGGCGCCTTCTGTCCAATGAGTGGATGACATCTGTCCCAACGATGAGCCGACACGTGTTTCCTCTAGCCAATGATGACTTTACACGTGGAAAGTCCCCATTGGTCAGGGCTGCTCACGGTTATCGGATCCAAAACCAGACTGATAGCTTAACGGCGTTCTGTTACGGTGGATGCCACGTGTCAGTCACCCTTGACGAAAGCACTTTTGTGACGCGCGATTTATCATCATGGAAGTGAACACTTCCGTGATGATAATTTTGGTAATGTCATGGAACACTTCTACGACAGCATAGGTATGACTATCTTGATTCTATCGTAAAATCGTCATGGATGTACATGCATGACAAAAATCGTGACCTATTGTGACAAACACGTATCATCACGGAAGTGTATTTTTTTGTAGTGAAAGAAATTATCGCAAATAAATATCGTGACCCGGGGGTATGCAGGACGGACGCCTAAGTTACTAGAGAGCACAACTCCACTTTCCTGCAAGTGTTCAAAGAGCATATTATTTCTAATCCCCCGAAGGAGGGCTCTAAGGACGGATTGCTCATATACGCCTTAGCACATGACCCCTCGCCCAACCTCGTAACCTATCAGGCATACAATATCAATGGATACACGTTCTACACGGAGGCCAAAGATATGGACAGTGATGATCAGAACTCCAGGGTGACAATGGAATGCATGACCGGCAGCGACAACGACGCAACTAATAGATTTTACGGAAGGGTCGAGGAGATCAGGGAGCTTGACTACTCTGGACTGCACAACACGAGATGTTCCGTCTCAGATGGGCTAAGAATGTCGAAAGAGAAAACCGGTATTTCACTACCATGACTATACCCGACGCCAAGAGCGCTATCATGAATGATATGGCAAAAAACGAGCCATGGGTATACGCTAAGCACGTGACACAATGCTTCTTCATAACCGGCCCGCGCAATCCCAGCTGTGTTGTTGTGAGGAGAGGCAAAAGGAACATCATTGGAATGGATGGAGTCGCCAACAAGAAAGACTACGACCAGTACGACAACCCAATGAGGGAAGATGACGATGATGATGAAGTATACGTCAAAAGAAGAATCAAAACTATATTACCTAAGAAAAATCATACTCCATGGAAAAGGAAAAGTCACAATGAGGGGATCAATTGTTCTTCAATGAACAAGGAGGGAAAGAAGCTCACTCAAAAACAAAAACGTCAACACTGAGGCACCGTATGCTATCGGTCAAATGATGTATTATATATGTTTCCTATATTGTATACACACTTAGCCATTATTATGCGTGGGTCCAATGATGTAATATATATGTTGCTATTTTGTGTACATACTTAATTGTCAAATGATGCAATATATATCGCCTTCCCTTCGTTCACTGCTCTCTAAAAAAGAAAAGAAAAGTGAGAAAAAATAAAGAAAAAGAAAATAGAAGGAAACAAACAGGAAAATTGCTATATAGGTACTGGTTATATCAGCAGCACTTTTTTGAGAAAAGAGCTATAGCTAGTCAAGATAGCAGTAGCGGTTTCTTCATGAAACCGCTATAGCTACATTGAGTAGCTATAGCGCATTTTGTTTAAACACGCTACTTCTATGCCCACTTAACCCCCAAAATCCCCACTCCTCTCTTTACCCCGCCTCTTTTCAACCAAATCGCCACACTCTCTCTTCCCCCGTCGTTCCGCCGGAGCCCTGCCCTCACCGTGCCGCTGCGCTTGCCCTCGGCCCCGACCCCGGCTCCGGCCCCAGCCCTGATAGCGATGCTCGCCCATGGCCCCGGCCTAGACCTCGGCCCCGGTGCTCGACCCCAACTCCGACCCCGACCCCGACCCCTCCCAACCTCGGCCGTCGTCGGGCCTGCACCCTCTGTAAGCCCCTCACCGCTCCTCCTCTCTCTGGTAGCTAGGGTTCTTTGCTTAATTTACTTAGGTTTTAGTTAGGGCAGATGGTTAATTAGGTTATATACTTAGTTATGAATTTAGCTAGGTTTTTTCTTCATGTTCTATATTTTTCTATCTTTTATATGCAAATTTGAAGTGGACATGTGATGTTTTGGACATGTCATATTTGAAATTTGGACATGATGATTATGTGGAAGGTAAATGATCCGAGTGGCCTATGTTATGCGGGAATGTTGATTCATTTTCATTCTGGTGAATTTCAGGCGCTCGATATGTCCATTTTTTTGGCAAAGGTCATGCCGAAATTTTCCGTGAATTTTGGCATGATTTATGCTAGATAGTAGGCATATCGATTGCCGGGAGTTGCTGGGAAACGACATTCCGGCAAACATAGATTTCTTTTTTATGTCATTTCTCATTTTTTCCATAGTTTTGGAATTAAACTAGGAGACTTAATCATAGGAAACATGTCGAACAATGAAGAAACTGGGCCTTCTGACCAAGATGCAGACAAGTTGGATTATGATGGTGAACAAGAGTACCTCGACTTTTTGTCTGCTAAGCACAATAAGGTTTGCAAGTTGTCCTCGATGATGGTACTGACCCCGACATCGACACCGACGGCCCCGGCACCGATGGTGGTGCCGAGACCGGCGGGGAAGGTACCGGCGGGGAGGATACCGACGGGGAAGGTACCGGCGCCAATGCCGCTACCGAAAAGAAGAAGCAGAAGAAGCAGAGGATATGAAAACCTAACAAACTAGGGATTGGACAACTGGCGATCACAAAGATGGCACCTGGCAAGTTTGAGCCATTAGAGCCGAAAGAACCTCACATGTGCTATGGGAACCAAGTAGGATGCATCCTACGGGAATGCGCGAGCATCAACGACGATGACTTAAGGAGTAAATAACATTTGACGCAGTTGCTCTTGACGAAGTCGCACAAGAGATTCAAGTTCCCCGACCGGGATGATAACATAGAACGACCGTGGGATGATCCAAAGATGAAAAATATTAACAACCATGCCATGGGCATGTTCAGCAATGATTTGGCCTCCTGGAAAGGGAGGGTGAAACGAGCTATTGAGGCTGAGGAACCCCTGTCCAAAATTCTGGAGGAAAATCCGACACTTACGAAAGAGGAGTTCGAAAAGTTCAAGGACACTTGCGCTACCGAGGCAGCCAAGGCTAAGGCTGCGAGATTCCAGAGCCTTCAGCAAAGGTACACGGGGATGCATCGCCTGAGAAGCCGTGGCTACCTCGGTAAAAGGTGTTGGGGAACGTGGTAATTTCATAAAATTTCCTACGATCACGCAAGATCTATCTGCGTGATGCATAGTAACGAGCAGGGAGTGTGTGTCCACGTACCCTTGTAGACTGAAAGCGGAAGCGTTTCAATAACGCGGTTGATGTAGTCGAACATCTTCGCGATCCAACCAATCCCAGTACCGGCACCTCCACATTCAGCACACGTCCAGCTTGATGACGTCCCTCGTACTCTTCATCCAGTTGATGCCGAGGGGGAGTTCCCTCAGCACGACGGCGTGGCGACGATGATGATGATGTTACTGGCGCAGGGCTTCGCCTATGCACTACGACAATATGATCGAGGTGTGTAACTTTGGAGGGGGGGGGCACCGCACACGGCTAAAAGATCAACTTGTCTGTCTATGGGGTGCCCCTGGCCACTTATATAAAGGATGTAGGGAGGAGGAGGCCGGCCCTCATAGGGCACGCCCAAAGTGTGGAGTCCTACTAGGACAACCTAGTCCTAGTAGGATTCCACCTCCCACATGGAATAGGAAAAGGGGAAGGGATAATGAGCAGGAAGGATGGGGGCGCCCCCTTCCCTAGTCCAATTCGGACCAGTCCATGGGGAAGGGGCACGGCCACCCTTGCGGCCTTTCTCTCCTTTCCCGTATGGCCCATTAGGGCCCAATACGAATTCATCTAACTCTCCAGTACTCCAAAAAATACACGAATCACTCCGAACCTTTCCGATGTTCCAATATAGTATTCCAATATAGTGATCTTTACGTCTCGACCATTTCGAGACTCCGCGTCATGTCCATGATCTCATCCGGGACTCCAAAAAATCTTCGGTCATCAAATGACATAACTCTATAATACAAATCGTCATCAAACGTTAAGCGTACAGACCCTACGGGTTCGAGAACTATGTAGACATGACCGAGACACATGTCGAGTCAATAACCAATAGCGGAACTTGGATGCTCAGATTGGCTCCCACATATTTTACGAAGATCTTTACCGGTGAAACTGCATAACAACATACTTCATCCCCTTTGTCATCGGTATGTTACTTGCCCGAGATTCGATCGTCGCTATCATCATACCTAGTTCAATCTCGTTACCGGCAAGTCTCCTTACTCATTCCGTAATAGTTCATCACGCAAATAACTCATTAGTCACATTGCTTGCAAGGCTTGGAGTGATGAGCATTACCGAGAGGGCCCAGAGATACCTCTCCGAAACACGGAGTGACAAATCCTAATCTCGATCTATGCCAACCCAACAAAAACCTTCGGACAAACCTGTAGAGCACCTATATAATCACCCTTTTACATTGTGACCTTTGGTAGCACAAAAAGTGTTCCTCCGGTATTTGGGAGTTGAATAATCTCATAGTCTCAGGAACTTGTATAAGTCATGAAGAAAGCAGTAGCAATGAAACTAACACAATCATAATCCTAAGCTATCGGATGGGTCATGTCCATCACATCAATCTCCTAACGATGTGATCCCATTCATCAAATGACAACACATGTCTACGGTTTAGGAAACATAACCATCTTTGATTAATGAGCTAGTCAAATAGAGGCATACTAGGGACTATATGTTTTGTCTATGTATTCACACATGTACTAAGTTCCGGTTAATAAAATTATAGCATGAATAATAAATATTTATCATGAATTAAGGAAAAAATAATAACTTTATTATTGCCTCTAGGGCATATTTCCTTCAGTCTCCCACTTGCACTAGAGTCAATAATCTAGTTCACATCGCCATGTGATTTAACACCAATCGTACACATCTGTATGTGATTAACACCCACAGTTCACATCATCGTGTGACCAACACCCAAAGGGTTCACTAGAGTGAATAATATAGTTCACATAATTATGTGATTGAGCACCCAAAGAGTATTAAGGTGTGATCATGTTTTTCTCATGAGAGAAGTTTAGCAACGGGTCTACTATATTCAGGCACGGTTCGCAAGCATCAAGTGATTCATAATCAAGTGATTCCAAAAATCCATCAGCATGGAGTTTCTTCATGCGCTTTACACCGATATAACCCAAACGGCAGTGCCACAAATAAGTTGCACTATCATTATCAACTTTGAATCTTTTGGCTTCAATATTATGAATATGTGTATTATCATGATTGAGATTCAATAAACCATCAACGTTGGGTGTATGACCATCGAAGGTTTTATTCATGTAAATATAATAACAACTATTCTTTGTCTTAAATGAATAATCGTATTGCAATAAACATGATCTAATCATATTCATGCTCAACGCAAACACCAAATAACATTTATTTAGGTTCAACACTAATCTCGAAAGTATAGGGAGTGTATGATGATGATCATGTCAATCTTGGAACCACTTCCAACACATATCGTCACTTCATCCTCCACTAGTCTCTATTTATTCTGCAACTCTTGTTTTGAGTTACTAATCTTAGCAGCCGAACAAGTATCAACTACGCAGGGGTTAGTACGAGCACTAGTAAGGTACACATCAATAACATGTATATCAATTATACCTTTGTTCACTTTGCCATCCTTCTTATCCGCCAAATATTTGGGGCAGTTCCGCTTCCAGTGACCATTTCCTTTGCAGTAGAAGCACTCAGTTTCAGGCTTAGGTCCAGCATTGGGTTTCTTCATGGGAGTGACAACTTGCTTGCCATTCTACTTGAAGTTCCCTTTCTTTTCCTTTGCCCTTTTCTTTAAACTAGTGGTCTTGTCAATCATCAACACTTGATGCTTTTTCTTGATTTCTACCTTCGTCGATTTCAGCATTATGAAGAGCTCGAGAATCATTTTTGTCATCCCTTGCATACTATAGTTCATCATGAAGTTCCAGTAACTTGGTGATGGTGACTAGAGAACTCTATCAATCACTATCTTATCTGGAAGATTAACTCCCACTTGATTCAAGCGATTGTAGTACCCAAACATTCTGATCACATGCTCACTAGCTGAGCAATTCTCCTCCATCGTTTAGGCGAAGTACTTGTCAGGGGTCTCATACCTCTTGACATGGGCATGAGTCTGATATACCAATTTCATCTCTTGGAACATCTCATATGCTCCATGGCGTTCAAAACATTTTTGAAGTTCCGGTTCTAAGCCATAAAGCATGGTGCACTAAACTATCAATCAATCATCATATTGAGCTAGCCAAATGTTCATAACGTTTGCATCTGCTCCTACAATAGGTCTGTCACCTAGCGGTGCATCAAGGACATAATTCATCTGTGCAGCAATGAGGATAAACCTCAGATCACAGACCCAGTCCGCATCATTGCTACTATCATCTTTAAATCTTAGTTTTCTCTAGGAACATATAAAAACATAGGGAAGCAACAACGTGAGCTATTGATCTACAACATATTTGCACAATACTATCAGGACTAAGTTCATGATAAATTGAAGTTCAATTAATCATATTACTTAAGAACTCCCACGTAGATAGACATCCCTCTAGTCATCTAAATGATCACGTGAACCAAATCAACTAAACCATGTCCGATCATCACGTGAGATGGAGTCGTTTTCAATGGTGAACATCACTATGCTGCTCATATCTACTATATGATTCACGCTTGACCTTTCGGTCTCCAGTGTACCGAGGCCATATCTGCTTATGCTAGGCTCGTCAAGATTAAATCGAGTATTTTGCGTGTGCAAAAATTGGCTCGCACCCGTTGTATGTGAACGTAGAGCTTATCACACCCGATCATCACGTGGTGTCTCGGCACGACGAACTGTCGCAACGGTGCATACTCAGGGAGAACACTTATACCTTGAAATTTAGTGAGGCATCGTCTTATAATGCTACACTACAGGAATCAGCTACTTTGCCATCAGCCACGGCGGACGGCAAAGGCATGTATGGCGGACGGCAAAGGTCTTTGCCGTCCGCCGCTGATGGCAAAAGTGGACGGCAACGTACGGGACGGCAAAGAGCTACATTGCCGTCCGCTTCGGGCGGCTGACAGCAAAGGGTCCTTTGCCCTCAGCTGCCGACAGCGAAGAATACAGACGGCAATAATTGCGCTGTTACTCCGTTAGGTGGTTAACGGCAAGCCTTTGCCCTCGGCCGCTGACGGCAAACATCGGAAGGCCTTTGCCGTCCGCCGCTGTAGGCAAAGTTTTTTCTCTTTGCCATCAGCCACTATTGGCAAACTGACCAAATAGGTTAGCCTCCCAGGAAACACAGTTGCCTGCCACGTGGCCTCTTTGCTGTCCGCTGCTGATGGCAAAGATACCTTTGCCGTCGGTGGCTGACGGCAAAGAGCCTGTATATTGGCTCTTTTTTCTGTTTTTTTAAATCCAACAATTTTCACAACAAATATATATGACATATATAGATATATTTCACAGAGCTATTTAACAGCACATAAGTTTCATCGTACATACATATATAGTTCCATCCACTCATACATAGCAAGTTCCATCAAGATAGCAAAGTTGCACATACATATTACAATGCAAAGTTTCATCAAGATAGCAAGTTCCATCGTAGCAAGCTAGAAGAATACTAGAAGAGAATGAAATTAAAAACAAGCACTCCATCATAGCAAGCTAGCTTCCGAGAAGTGAATGAAATCTGCAAAATGGCAAATAAGAAAGTTAGGAAAAGGTGACTAGAAGAAGAAGACTAGAAGAAGAAGCACGCCATCGTTTGTGAGGTAACTTAGGTGAAATGGATCGTTTATGAGCTAACTTAGGTAAAATGCATCATTTTAGAGCTAATGTAGGTAAAATGGATCGTTTATGAGCTAACTAAGCTAATTATGCCGTTTTTTACATAAGTAAGGTAAGTACATGTCATTATTGAGCAAACCTAGTTAACTAAGCATATTATAACTAACTTAGGTCATTTTGGAGGAAACAAAGCTAAGTATAGATCGTTTTAGAGCTAACTTAGGTAAAATGGCTGGTTTTGGAGGTCAGTAAGCTTATTAAGTCATTTTGCAGGAAAAGAAGCTACGTCTAGGTCATTAAGGTAAGCATATTGGATGAAATAAAGCTAAGTCTAGGTCTTTATGCATTTGTTAAGCAAAAAACTAGAGAAACTTACCTTGATCATGGAGGTGTGGGAGCGGGCTGGCTCAGGCCAGTAGCTGGAGAAGGATCGTGTGATGCTTGTGTGGAGTAACGCTGCACCAAAGATCATTTCCAATGTTTCGTTAGCATGATGACACTCAAATGTTAAGACTAGCAAGTAACGTCCATTCAAATTAAACTCACCGTGGTCTCAGGAGCAATCTCTGGATCAATGGCTATGGAGCCACGGGACCTCCCGCCACTAGATATCATCACCTGCTCTGGATTGTAGGGGATCTGGCTCGGGTTAAACTCCTCCCCTTTCCTCGCCTTCCCCTTGACTTGCTTGTAAGAGGCAGTGTGGGCCATGGCATACAGGTCGTACCCCTCTGGCACCTTATCCGTCTTATTGTAGCATGCCTGAAAGAGAGAAACAAAGTAAATTAGTAATTAAAGGGCTCAAGCTAGCATGATGAATGAATTGCATTAATAATGAAGCAAACCACATTACCCAATTCCGCCCGAACTGATATAAGCTGGAGCTACCTTGATGGTGTGGCACACCTTCAATTTGGGCACGTTTGTCCTTGGCCTCAGTCGGCTCCCCTTCCATCTTTCAACACCTGCCATGACAAAGAGTAAACGAAATTAGTACAACATAAAAAAATACCGACATGAATAATAATATGTATATCACTTAAGTGTATCATCATCAAGTACAACATAAAAAAATTGAATACCTGACACTACTAATAATCTCGATCAGTATCATCAATAAATGCATAATCATCATCATCACTATAATCAATGACGGGCTCATAGGGTTCAGTGGCATCAACATGTGGAAGGCCACCTTTACGTAATCGGTCAAGCATTGAGAGGTCGTCCGCAGCAGTAACCTCTTCTTGTTCCGGCTCTTCTTGTTCCTCCTCTGGGGTGATGTGGGATTCACTGTCGCTGTCTACTTCAATGTTTTGGGGTGAAGTATACCGGTTCTTGAAACGCTTTTTGGAAAGACGTGTCTCTTGGAAGAATTCTCCTTCATATGTGTCTGGGTTAATGTGAGGTTCATAATCCTCTTCCTTTGGGGGAGATAGTCTAGCACGTGGCGGCACTTCATAAACGACATCCCAACCTTTCAGATTTGGATTAGTTTGGCAGGCCCAGGGTAGATAGAATACTTGGGTCGCCTGTTGAGCCATAATATAGACATCAGGAACATCTAAATGGGTGCTTTGGTTGATTTCAACTAGCCCTATATGTTCATGAGTCCTTCTAGTCTCCTTCGGCTGAAACCAATAACATTTGAAGACTACGACATTCGGTGGGTTTTCACCATAGAATAGAAGTTCATAAATTGCTTCAACTCTCCCATAATACTCGGTACCTCCTTCGCCGATAGCAGATACACAACAATTTGTAGACTTTCGGTCGGCCATAGATAGCTCTTTGCCATAGGTACGAAAACGATACCCGTTGATGTCGTATTTGTCAAATGAACGGACCTTATAGTCAAAACCATTAGCGACTTGTCTCAATTCGGCGTCCATAGACTCTGAATTAGCCTACAAGTTTAATATGAAAGGATTGTTGCATTACGCACAAATTAGCGAATGAAATGAAATTGTCTAATAGAATTTACCGTTTGTTTGAACCAAGAGATGAAACCGGGATAGCCGCCTCCTTGCTTTGCGAGAAGCTCATACTCTTCGACGGAATCCTTTTGGATCACCGCTCCATACGAGAATAGGGCGACGTATCGACTGTATGAAATATCCAGGAATAAGAGCAGTTCAAAGGAAATAGAAGTTGCGAAACAATGTACCGAGAACTTACTCGATGTACGGCCGCACTTCTATCAGGTTGTTGAAGATATACAACGAAATGGTCCGCCATTCTTCGTTATCCAAAGATACTGGATTTGAAACACTGGCTGGTGCGAGATTGCCTTTGAATAGGCTGAGGTTGGATCCACCCTTTTTAGGCTCGTCAGCATTGTACCGAGGCTTCGGATTATGCAAATGACGATTTTTGGTTTCGTAGTGTGCTGTCACGAAGTTTGCCGCCTCCTCAGTGATGAATGCCTCAGCCATAGACGCTTCAATTCTACGTTTATTTTACATTTTTCTCGAAGCGTCTTCTGCATCCTCTCAGTTGGGTAGCACCAACGATTTTGCACGGGCCCCCCCCAATCTTGCCTCGGTCGGGAGATGCAAAATCAAATGCTGCATTGGATTAAAGAAGCCCGATGGAAAGATCTTCTCTAACTTGCAGATCAACTCTGGCGCCAACTCTTCCATTTCTTCTAGCACGCCAGGCGATAGTTCTTTCGCACAAAGAACACGGAAGAAATAGCTGAGTTCTGCCAGTATTAGCCATTCATCCTCAGGGATGAAGCCACGCAACATCACCGGCATTACCCGCTCAATCCATATGTGCCAATCATGACTCTTGAGACCAAATATCTTCAATTTATCAAGACTCGCTCCCCTCTTTAGATTCGCTGCATACCCATCGGGGAACATCAACTGCATTTTCACCCACAAGATAATTTCCCTCATAGCTGGCCTTCCAAGATTGAACCATGCCTTTGGCTTCGTCCAGTTCTGCTTTCCTTTCGGTTCTTTCATGTTTTGTAACGGCCTATCACATAGCGCCTCCAGATCGACTCTAGCCTTAGTATTATCCTTTGACTTCCCATCTATGCCGAACAATGTACCAAAAAGTGCCTCGGCGATATTCTTCTCAGTGTGCATCACGTCGATGTTGTGTGGGCAAAGGAGGTCTTTGAAGTAAGGCAGATCCCATAAGCATGTTTTGTGAGTCCAGGCGTGCTCAGAATTATACCCCTTGAAGTACCCTGGACGCTCTGGATCTGGCTCGAGAGCGTTTAACTGATCCAGGGTCTGTTGGCCTGTCAACGCAGGTGGTGCAGAGTTTTTTACAACTCTACCTCTGATGAAGTTCTTCTTGTCTTTCCTGAACTTATGGCGAGGATCCAGGAACTGTCTATGCATGTCGAAGCAAGAAAACTTGCGACCGGCCTGAAGCCAACGAAACTCAAGAGCTCCCTTGCATGTGGGGCACGGGAACCTTCCATGCACACACCAGCCAACGAATAGCGCATACGCCGGCAAGTCATGCGTCGAGTACATGTACCAGACACGCATTATGAAGTTTCGTTTGCTATAGGCGTCGTATGTCTTGAACCCATTATCCCAGGCTTCTTGCAATTCGTCCTTAAGCGGCTGCATGTACACATTCATATTTTTCCCCGGATAGTTGGGCCCTGGAATTATCAACGTCAGGAAAATGTTCTTTCTTTGCATAATCTGTCCGGGGGGGGAGATTGAGTGGAAAGACAAATACGGGCCAACAACTGTATTGGGCTGCCGTCATACCAAACACACTGAACCCATCGGTGCTGATGCCGACTCGAGGATGCCTCGGATCTGCCGCTTTGTCAGCATGTAATTCATCAAACTTTTTCCACGCAACACCATCCGATGTGTGTACCATCATCAGATTACCATCTGCATCTAGTTCGGTTCTTTTGCCTGTTTTGTGCCATGTCATCTGTCTGGCCGTCTCTTCGACCATGAAAAGACGTTGAAGTCTTGGTACGATTGGCATATACCGAAGAACACTAACAGGGATTTTGGTTTGTGTCTTCTCACCCATACCGTTGTCTACCACAATATACCTGGAACACTTGCAAATGGGACAATAGTTCAAGTCCGCATAGTCAAGCCTAAATAAGGCACATCCTTTCTCACAGGCATGTATCTTCTCATAGGGCATCTTCAGTGCACGGAGGATTTTGTCCGACTGGTACAGGTTTGCAGGCATTACATGGCCTTTGGGTAGAAAGCGTCCAAATACTGTCATAATTGCGTCATAGCATTCTCTGCCCAAGTTGAACTGAGCCTTCAAAGCCATTACTTGTGAGATGGCATCCAACTGACAAAGCTCAGTGTGCTCGTGGAGCGGACGTTTTGAAGACTCCAACATTTCATTGAAGGCCTTTGCAGATTCCTCCATCTCCTCGTCCGAATCCCGAGCATCATCATAGTCTTGCACCATGTTTTCCATCCCGGTACCATGCTCGTCGGTGCGACGATGATCCACCTCAGCTCGGTCACGTTGGGCAGACTCACCATGAAATGTCCACACCGTATAATCGGGCGTAAAACCATTCTTCTGCAGGTGTTTACCCATTTCAGCCTCTGTCCTCTTTTCCCAATTGCCGCATCGGAAACAGGGGCACCAAGTTTTCCTCTGGCCATTTGCAAATGCGGCTTGCACAAACCCCTTGGTTTTTGTGAACCATTCAGCGCTCCATTTGTTCTGACCAGTGTGACCGGTATACATCCACGCACGATCACTCATCTTGACTTTCAGAGCTACTGGACACACAACAATTATATATATAATTCACCATGTATATATTCATCAGTTGATCTACTTTGTCAATTTTATTACGTCCATGCAACCTACACTCTAATAGGTAATGATAGGTCCTAATCCCACCCGAGTATGTGTAGATTGGGTTCATTTTCCCAAGCTATGCTCCGGATCCGACGCAAAATTTCGGCAGCACCTCCCCGCTGTTCTCCTGATACACGTCTCTGCAATAAACAGAGAGGATGTGTACCCGGAGAACAACAGGGGAGGCACTGACGAAATTTATGCGTCGGATCCGGAGCAAAGCATATGGGAAAACGAACCCAATCTACACATACTCGGGCTGTCCATGGATAGCGTTGGACAATTCGAAAGAATCAAGGTTATAAATATGCAAATGCATGCATATTTATAACTATGACGCTTTCGAACGGGAGACACATATTGGTTACGCATACTGATGATTCAAGACACATATATAGCTAGCTACCAAATTTCATGTCATTTGTGCAAATAATTAATGGGGGAGAAGGACATGTCATTTGTGCTCACCCACGAACGAAGGGGCAGAGCTCGTCAAACGCACGGCGAGGTCGTCGAACACCAAACCTCGCAGCGATGAAACAACTGCACATTTAAATCTACCCGATCAACACAATTATATATGATGTTTTTCATAACAAAATCGAAAAATATATGACCTAACTAATAATTCACAAATATATTACCCCGTCGGCCTCTGGAAGGCCAAAGAGCACCTTTTTGGGAGGTTTAGGGGGTCGAGGTGTCATGTCGGTGTCGGGGTGCTGTTTCGGGGTCAGGGTGTCGTGTCGGGGTCGGGGTGTCGGGGTGTGGTGTCGTGGTCTGTGTGTCGGGGTGTGGTGTCGGGGTCGGGGTGTCGGGGTCAGGGTGTCGGGGTCAGGTGTCGGGGTGTGGTGTCGGGGTCGGGGTGTCGGGGTCAGTGGTCGGGGTGTTTCCTTCTATCCTTCTTCTTCTTTCCTTCTCTTCTTCTTTTTTCTTCTTCTTCCCTTTCTTCTTCTTCTTCTATCCTTCTTCTTCTTTCCTTTCTTCTTCTTCTTCTTCTTCTTCTTCTTTCCTTTCTTCTTCTTTCCTTTCTTCTTCTTCTTCTTTTTTCATCTTTTTTCTACTTCTTTTACTTGTTTTCTTTTCTTCTATTCTTCTTCTTCTACTTCTTCTACTTTTTCTACTTCTTTTCTTTTCTTCTTTTTCATCTTTTTTTCACTTCTTCTTCTTTTCTTCTACATATTCTTTTTTCTAACACTAACACTAATTTTTCTTCTTTTCTAACACTAAATCTAACACTAACACTAACACTAACAATTAAACAAGAATTAAACAACAAAAGAAAAGAAAAACAGAAAAAAAAACGTACCGGAGCAGGGGGCGACGCTGGCGCCGGGGTGGTGGGTGGGTGGGGGGGCGGCGGGGCTCCGGGGTAGTGGGATGGCTGGGCGGCGGGGGCGGGAGGGGCGGGGGCGGTGGCAGGAGGGGCGGGGCAGCGCCGGGCGGCGGGACGGTGGGGGCGGTGGCGGGTGTGGGAGGGGGTGGGAGCGGCAGCGGCGCCGGGCGGCGGGGGGCGGTGGCGGGTGCGGCGAGGGCGGGGGCGGCCGGGCGGCGGTGGCGGGGCGGAGGAGGTCGAGGGAGAGAGATGAGTAACGGGCGGGGGAGGGGGCTCGGCCGTTAGTTAGGTTAGTTAGGGTAGCCTTTGCCATCCGCCCTCCTTTGCCGTCCGCTTTTCTTCATATTTGTTGTCTGCGGCGGACGGCAAAGCAGGGGGACGTTAAGTATTTTTTAACCAGCTCCTCAGTGGGCCCCCCTCCCTCTTTGCCGTCTGAGCTAGCGGACGGCAAAGAGCTGGCTGATGGCAAAGGCTTTCTTTGCCATCAGCCAGTTCTTTGCCGTCTGCTTTCGGGTAGCTGATGGCAAAGAGCTTCTTTGTCGTCCGCTAGCTGACGGCAAAGAGCTGGCAGATGGCAAAGTAGCTGATTCCAGTAGTGCTACCGCCATACTAAGCAAAATAAGATGTATAAGAGATAAACATCACATGCAATCAAAATATGTGACATGATATGGCCATCATCCTCTTGTGCTCATGATCTCCATCACCAAAGCATCATCATGATCTCCATCGTCACTGGCGCGACACCTTGATCTCCATCGTAGCATCATTGTCGTGTGGCCAACTATTGTTACTACGACTATCTCTACCTCTTAGTGATAAAGTAAAACAATTACATGGCGATTGCATTGCATACAATAAAGCGACAACCATATGGCTCCTTCTAGTTGCCGATAATTTTGTTACAAAACATGATCATCTCATACAACAATTTATATCACATCATGCCTTGACCATATCACATCATAGCAAGCCCTGCAAAAACAAGTTAGATGTCCTCTACTTTGTTGTTGCAAGTTATACATGGCTGCTGCGGGCTTCTATCAAGAACCGTTCTTACCTACGCGTTAAAACCACAATGATTTTTCGTCAAGCGTGTTGTCTTAACCTTCAACTAGGACCGGGTGTAGCCAAACTTGATTCCACTAAAGTTGGACAAACTGACACTCACCAGCCACCTGTGTGTGAAGCACGTCGGTAGAACTAGTCTCGCGTAAGCGTAGGCGTAATGTCGGTCTGAGCTGCTTCATCCAATAATACCACCGAATCAAAGTATGACATGCTGGAAAGCAGTATGACTATTATCGCCCACAACTCACTTCTGTTCTACTCGTGCATATAACATCTACACATAGACCTAGCTCACTGTTGGGGAACGCAGTAATTTCAAAAAAACCTATCATCACGCAAGATCTATCTTTGTGATGCATAGCAACAAGAGGGAGAGTGTGTCCACATACCCTCGTAGACCAAGAGCGAAAGCATTTCAATAATGTGGTTGATGTAGTCGAACATCTTCGTGATCCAATCGATCCAAGTACCGAACGTACAAAACCTCCACGTTCAGCACACGTCCAGCTCGATGACGTCCCTCGTACTCTTGATCTAGTTGAGGCCGAGGGAGAGTTCCGTCAGCACGACGGGGTGGCGACGGTGATGATGATGTTACCAGTGCAGGGCTTCGCCTAAGCACTACGACGATATGATCGAGGTGTGTAACTGTGGAGGGGGGGCGCCGCACACGGGTAAAAGATCAACTTGTCTGTCTATGTGGTGCCCCCTGGCCACGTACATAAACGATGGAGGGAGGAGGAGGCCGGCCCGTGTCCTACTAGGACTCTCTAGTCCTAGTAGGATTCCACCTCCCACGTGGAATAGGAAAAGGGGAAGGGAGAAGGAGAAGGATGGTAGGGGGCGCTCCCCTTCCCTAGTCCAATTCGGACTAGTCCATGGGGAAGGGGCGCGGCCACCCTTGAGGCCTTTCTCTCCTTTCCCGTATGGCCCAATACGAATTCCCGTAACTCTCCGGTACTCCGAAAAATACAAGAATCACTCGGAACCTTTCCAATGACCGAATACATCCTTCCAACATATCGATCATTACGTCTTGACCATTTCGAGACTCCTTGTCATGTCCATGATCTCATCCGGGACTCCGAACAATCTTCGGTCATCAAATCACATAACTCGATAATACAAATCATCATCAAACATTAAGCATGCGGACCCTACGGGTTTGAGAACTATGTAGACATGACCGAAACACATCTTGAGTCAATAACAAATAGCGGAACATGGATGCTCATATTGGCACCCACATATTCTACGAAGATCTTTATCGGTCAAACCGCATAACAACATACTTCATTCCCTTTATCATCGCTATGTAACTTGCCCGAGATTCGATCGCGGTATCATCATACCTAGTTCAATCTCGTTACCGGCAAGTCTCTTTACTCATTCCATAATACTTCATCCCAAACTAACTCATTAGTCACATTGCTTGCAAGGCTTGGATTGATGAGAATTACCGAGAGGGCCCAGAGATACCTCTCCGAAACACGGAGTGACAAATCCTAATCTCGATCTATGCCAACCCAACATACACCTTCGGAGACACCTGTATAGCACCTTTATAATCACCCTTTTACGTTGTGATGTTTGGTAGCAGAAAAAGTGTTCCTCAGGTATTGGGAAGTTGCATAAGTCATGCAGAAAGCAGTAGCAATGAAACTAACATGATCATAATGCTAAGCTAATGGATGGGTCATGTCCATCACATCATTCTCCTAATGATGTGATCCCGTTCATCAAATGACAACACATGTCTACGGTTTAGGAAACATAACCATCTTTGATTAACGAGCTAGTCAAGTAGATGCATACTAGGGACTGTATGTTTTGTTTATTTATGCACACATGTACTAAGTTTCCGGTTAATACAATTATAGCATGAATAATAAACATTTATAATGAATTAAGGAAATAAATAATAACTTTATTATTGCCTCTAGGGCATATTTCCTTCAAAAGGCCCATATGGGATAAGGAGGACGCGGAATGTGAAACCGCGGGTATCCCAGACCCCTTCGCGAAGTTCACCAACCCCTTGGAGCATGACTTCATCAGGGCCTGCTATAAGTGGGACAAGGAAAAGAAGGTTTTTTACACAGACCAGATCACAAGGAGATTGATTAGACTACTGCTAATTATTCTTTTACCACCTTACATTTAGCTCCAGATCTAGTCGAGTACACATTCCAAAACGGTTCACGTTCCTTCTGCAGGAGAAGCAACACTAGCTTGCAGCCGAAAGCCCTACTTCTCTGATGAGGACCAAGTGGGACACCCCTCTCAACCGGGCCTTGAACGAACTTAAGGGACTCCCTTTGGGCCGGTGGCCGCAATATGGTCATGTGCACGGCGCTGGAGACGGCTGAGGGAGTCCTGGATTAGGGGGTATTCGGACAGCCGGACCATATACATCGTCCGGACTATTGAAGCGTGAAGATACAAGACTCAAGACTCCGTCCCGTGTCCGGATGGGACTCTCCTTTGCGTGGAAGACAAGCTTGGCGATCCGGATATTGTATTTCCTTTCTTGTAACCGGCTCTGTGTAAACCCCAGCCCTCTCCGGTGTGTATATAAACCCGAGAGGTTGGTCCTTAGAAGACCGATCATAATTACAATCATAATCATCATAGGCTAGCTCCTAGGGTTTAGCCTCTACGATCTCGTGGTAGATCTACTCTTTTACTAATCATATTGTCAATATTAATCAAGCAGGAAGTAGGGTTTTACCTCCATCGAGAGGGCCCGAACCTGGGTAAACATTGTGTCTCTTGCTTTCTGTTACCAACAGCCTAAGACGCACAGATCGGGACACCCTACCCGAGATCCGCCGGTTTTGACACCGACATTGGTCCTTTCATTGAGAGTTCCTCTATGTCGTCGCTACAAGGCTTGATGGCGCCTTCAATCGTCAACAACACGGTCCAGGGCGAGACTTTCCTCCCCGGACAGATCTTTGTGTTCGGCGGCTTCGCACTGCGGGCCAATTCGTTTGGCTCTGGAGCAGATCAACAGCTACGCCCCTAGCCACCAAGTCAGGTTCGGAAACTTGAACTACACGACCGACATTCGCGGAGACTTGATCTTTGACGGATTCGGACCTGTGCTAGGAGCACTGGACAGTCACGATGAGCACGGCCTAGACCTGCTGTCGGACAGTGCTCGGGATATTACCCCCGCAGTAGTCCCGGACCTAAATCCGGAGCAGGCTGTGTTACCCGAGGACGGAGGGATGGACCCCGCCCCGCAGGCCACACACTCATCGGCAGTAGAGCCGAACACAGAACTCACTTTTGAGGAAGCCTGTAACTCCGGACCCCCAGACTCATATCTGGTCGTTGGTTCTAGTCCGCGCACTCTCGAGCCAGCCGAGCCAGGTTGGGCTCCGGTAATGGAGTTTACCGCTGCGGACATATTCCAGCACTCTCCCTTTGGCGACATGCTGAACTCATTAAAGTCTCTCTCTTTGTCAGGAGGCTCTTGGCCGAACTATGTCCGGCTTGAGTGGGAAGCAGGCAACGAAGGAATTCGTTGCCCACCCACCACCCACTTCATTGCCATGGTCGATGATTTAACTGATGTGCTTGACTTCGACTCCGAAGGCATCGATGGTATGGACGATAATGCAGGAGAAGAACAGGAACAACTGCTCACGGGGCGGTGGACAGCCACCTCCTCATACGATATATATATGGTGGACACTCCAAAGGAAACCAATGGCGATGAGGCAACGGAGGATAACCCCTCAGAGAGAAAAACAAAGCATGGGCGTCGTCGAAGCCGCTCCAAGCCCCGCCACAGCAATATCGGCCCAGGAGATGAAAACAATCCGGATGGTGCTGAAGAGGAATACAACCCTGATCAGCCCGCCTTCGAGCATGCCGAGCAGGAAGATGAGCAGGTCAGCCCAGACGAACAGGTGACGAGATATCCGGCGGAGGACAACTACATGCCCCCCTCCGAAGACGAGATTAGCCTTGGCGACGACGAGTTCGGCGTGCCTGAGGACCCCGTCGAGTAGGAACGCTTCAAGCGTCGGCTTATGGCACTGCAAGGAGCCTTAAAAAGAAGCATCAACAACTTCAAGCTGATCAAGACTTGCTCACAGATAGATGGACTGAAGTCCTGGCAGCCGAGGAATATGGACTTGAGCGCCACACGGCTGACGCGGCATATCAGCCCGAATAGCAGCCCGCACCCCCACGCCAATACACTACGGCCCGGGGCAATAGGCAGGACCTGCAAGACATACTGGAAAACAAAGCATGACAGCCATGATCGATCTACGGATCACGGGGGCGCGCGCCAGCACGCGACGATGACCATCACACCGAATACATTATCAACAAGTCCGGCCGGGCCGAACACAGCAACCCAAACCAATTCGAACTGCGTAGCCACATAGCCTAGCACAAAGGCGTCGCACACCCCCTCTACTTTACTGACAAAGTGATGGATCATGAATTCCCAGAAGGGTTCAAACCCGTAAACATCGAATTATACGATGGCACAACAGACCCCGCAGTATGGATTGAAGATTTCCTTCTCCACATTCACAAGGCCCACGGAGATGATGTACGCGCCATCAAGTATCTTCCCCTTAATCTCAAAGGACCTGCCCGGCACTGGCTAAACAGCCTGCCAGCAAATTCCATTGGCAGTTGGGAAAACCTAGAAGACACATTCCTCGACAACTTCTAGGGCACATATGTGCGACCACCGGACGCTGATGACTTGAGCCACATTACTCAATAGCCCGGAGAGTCAGCCAGGAAATTCTGGAGTCGGTTCCTAACTAAAAAGAACCAAATAGTCGACTGTCCGGACGCCGAAGCCCTGACGGCTTTTAAGCATAATATCCGTGACGAGTGGCTCGCCCGACACCTCAGCCAGGAAAAATCCAAGTCCATGGCAGCTCTCACAACACTAATGACCCGTTTTGCATGGGCGAGGACAGTTGGTTGGCTCGCAGCAGCACTACACCACATTCTGGCACTTCGGATGTCCGCGACAATAACGGCAAGCCACGGCGCAACAGACATAAGCGACGGAACAACGGCGACAACACTGAAGACATGGCAGTCAACGCCAGATTCAGCGGATCCAAGTCCGGTCAGTGGAAGAAGCCGTTCAAAAGAAACAGTCAGGGACCGTCCAGTCTGGACCGTATACTGGAGCGCTCGTGCCAAATTCATGGCACCCCGGACAAGACAGCCAACCACACCAGCAGAGATTGTTCTGTGTTCAAACAGGTTGGCAAAATGAACGTCCAAACAAGGGGGGACAGAAGAAATCCCCCCCCCCTAGGTGAAAACGGTCAACAGGATCTATGCGACTCACACTCCCAAGTGAGAACGGAAGCGAGCACTACGGGACGTCTATGCGATGGAGCCAGTCGCCCCCAAATTCAACCCATGGTCAGCTTGTCCGATCACCTTTGATTGTAGGGATCACCCTACTAGCATCCGTCACGGCGGCTCAGCCGCATTGATCCTAGACCCAATCATCGACGGATTCCACCTCACGTGAGTCCTTATGGACGACGGTACCAGCCTGAACGTGCTTTATCAGGACACAATGCACAAAATGGGCATCGACCCTTCAAGGATCAAGCCCACCAAAACCACCTTTAAAGGCGTAATTCCTGGAGTAGAGTCCCATTGTATGGGATCTATAACATTGGAAGTGGTCTTCAGATCTCCGGATAACTTCCGAAGCAAAGAGTTAGTCTTTGATATCGTCCCTTTTCGCAGTGGTTACGACGCCCTACTCGGACGAACCGCATTCGCTAGATTCAATGCAGTACCACACTATGCATACCTCAAGCTCAAGATGCCAGGACCGTGCGGGGTCACAACAGGCAACGGAAAAAATGGACCACTCTCTCCGAAAAGAAGAGCATACTGCAGCCCGCGCCATGGAAGTACAATGCGGCCTTCTCCGGCAAACCACCAATCCGGCGACAGCAACTTCGAGCACCGTCTAACGAGTCCGGAGCACCCCACAACAGGATCACCAGGCACGCCAAGAGCGCGACTAGCAGTCTGGGCTCCGCTCTAGCCCCATCAAAGTAGCATTCGTGCCACGCGTACACAATTACACACTCAAATTACCATGGGCATAGGCGGAGGCGCAGCAATGACTTAGTCAACAGTGTGGTATCACCGCAGCATACCTTCATAACCTTCCCTTTTTATCTTTCAAGACATTGCTTTAGGGCAGCCTCTTCAGAAGAGCCGGATTGACGGACTTGCATAGGAGAGGAAACCAAGGAGGTAACAGGCTTTGCGCACAAAAGGAAATACACAGGTGGAATCTGTTCACGATCGTTATACATGTTTTATATACCTACATGCAGCCTGCCCTTGGATAGGACATGTTAAATAGTCCTATTTACTTCTTCCTAAACGCACCCATTGTAAACATACTCTTAAATGTATTATTCATCAATGGGAGATAATATATAGCGTCTGCTCATTATTCCTATTTGCGCATGTTTTTTGCAAATATTTATTTACTATCACATTCGTACCCCTTGGCACGATCAGTTTTCCAGGGGCTTCTTATGGCGCCTCGCAATATGGCAAAACAAGTCTGAACACTTTCAACAGAGCGGCACCCCAAACTTATAGCACTATATGCATCAGCTACGAATCACGTCTTGGGTCAATAGTTGGGTTTGCCCGGCTCCCTTGTTTTGGTACCTTACGTTCCGTTATATCGGCTAAGGTAGCGCAGGGAGAACTACTGCGATTGTGTCCCGGTCCTTCCGGATGAGCACCTCAGTAGAGAAAGCCGAAAACTGACCGGCATGATGCGGCGAGAGCTGGTCACTGTTCGAGAGGTCTTAAAAGCCTTAAAGATTTTTTCCGCTTTAGGCGATGAATCGGCCTCGTCCGATTTAGATGTATATAGTGCCCCGATTCGGCCTTCCGAATTCTAGGTGCTTCGCCAAAATTTAAAATTATAGACTTCTATGGCTAAGTGAAAGTTATAAAGCCGCATAGTCCGATTGCCTTGTTCGCTGCGCTGGATACCTCCTTTAGGGACCAAACATTTGGATAAAGAGTATCCGGGTTTTTCCAGGAACACCCCGGTACAAGTTGCGCGGGGGCGGAAGCCGACGACTGGCCTACTTTCAGTATTCTATAAACAGCCGCACAGAAGGTAATATTTTTAATCAAACAGTGCTACATAGCACAAGTAACTTCGTCTTTAAATTACAATAGCGTCAGAGGTACATTATTCAAAGATCTTGTCCTTGGTACATTCATCGGCCACGAGACGAGTGCCCTTCATAACGTCATCATAGTACTTCTTGGGGTGGCGATGCACCTTGCCCTCCGGCGACCCGTCCTTCACCAGCTTCTCCGCATCTAGCTTGCCCCAATGCACCTTCGCGCGGGCAAAGGCCCGGCGGGCACCCTCAATGCAAACGAATCGCTTGATCACTTCAAGCCGCGGACAGGCATTCACCATCCACTTGATCAGGCCGAAGTAGCTAGTGGGCAGGGGCTAACCAGGCCACATCCGGACTATGAAATCTTTCATAGCCACTTCGTCCGCCCTGTGGAGTTAAACCAACTGCTTCAGTTGGTCACTTAGAGGCATTGGGTGTTCGGCCCCAGCATACTGGGACCAGAACAGCTTCTCCGTGGAGCTCCCCTCCTCGGCACGGTAGAACTCCGCGGCGTCTGAGACGCTATGTGGCAGATCTAGGAATGCCCCTGGAGAGCTCCAAATTCGGGTAAGTAAAAGAAACGCCTCCTCCACATGTTTGCTTTGCATAAAGAATATCTTACCCGCCGCTATCTTCTTGGCCGCCTGGATTTCCTGCTGTGCCTTGTCGGCTTCAGCCTTGGCGTCTCTCATAATCACAAGGGCCTTCGCAAGCTCGGCCTCTTTCATGTTCAGATCATGCTCCACGGACTCGAACTTTTTGCCGAGGTCCCGGAGCTCTTGATGTACCTCGCCCACTCTAGCACTTTGCTTTTCACGCTCCTTGCATTCCAAGGCCGCCTTATCTTCGGCCTCGGACAGCACTTTCTTCAGGGACGCCACTTCCATGGTGGCCCCTGTTACACAGTCACGGTGCTTCGTCGTTAGACTAATCGACTTTATCTATCCTTAAATACATAAGAACGGGGAATCACTCACCTTTGTTCTCTTCGAGCTGCCTCTTCGTGAGGTCAAGATCTCCCTGCGCCTGCTCTAGGTCCCACTTTAGTTCGGCGACCTCGGCTGTGCGGGCAGCAGCGGCAAGCAGCACATCCTGCTTATTCACATGCACATTTATTATTAGACTCCTGCGGATTATAATTGACCCTCCGTTTGGCTTTTCTTTCCAAACAGCAAACCGAGTATCAGGGGCTACTACCTATCGGGTGGTAATTTCACACATTTTTATTACTTACCTCAAAGCCTGTTAGGAGGCTGGTACACGCTTCGGTCAGTCCGCTCTTGGCGGACAGAACCTTCTGAATCACCGCACTCATAAGAGTACGGTGCTCGTCATCCATGGAAGCGCCGCGAAGCGCTTCCAACAGACTATCCGGCGCCTCTGGCGTGACAGAAGTCATCAGCATGGACGGCTCGCCCTCCCTAGCGAGGGGCCGCCTGCCTGCATCCGGAGCCATCGAAGGCTCCGGCACAGTATCCAGATGAGAGTCCGGCTTGCTGCGGCTCTCATCGGCACGATCCGTGGGGATCTTGAACCCCGCGTGTCCGACATCTGGAATTCCGCCTTGGGGCGTCTCCAGAGTCACCTCCCCCCGCTTTGGGATCCTTCGGGACAACACCTCCGTGTTATCCGCGGGTTGAGGAGTAGTGGCCGTCGGGAGCGAGTTCATCGCTGAATCGCTCAGGGACCCATCCGAAGACGATACCTCGGGATGAGCCCTGGCCGGACTGCATATATGTTCGGCGTTATTAAAAGATTATGAAATAAAATCACGATAGAGTGTGGATACTTACGATCGTGCTAGGGGCTTCCCCCTGGGCAGCCACCCCTCCTCGCTATGGGCGGCCGTGGCGGAGTAGTCCGGAAGGGACACCTTTCCCTTCTTCGACGTCCCAGCCTCCCCCTCCGGGGCAGCTTTCCTCTTTTTCTCCTCCCTAGTGCGGGGAGGTAGAGTTTCTTCTTGCTTCCCCCGCCTTCGTGGGAGGAATCTGCCTCATCGTTGTCGGAAAACGAGGGAATGATGGTCTTGCGCCGGGGGCCTCTCCCGGCCCCCTGGTCCGCCTCCTCAGGCCCCTCATCCTTTCCAGATGGGGCGACTTCTTCTTCTTCTTCTTCCTCCCCTTCGTGGGAGGAGTGTGCCTCATCGTCTTCGAACGAGGCTTATGGTACAACCTTACGCCGGAGACCCTTCCTGGTCCCCGGGGCCTTCTTTTTGGCCTTCTTCTCCGGTGCCTTGTAGGGCGCCGGACCTAGCATCTCCGTCAGGAGAGCATCAGCTGGGCCTTCTGGCAGCGGAGCCGGACAGTCAATCTGCTCCGCTGTCTCCACATAATTCTGATTAAGTATGCACAATTACTTAAGACTCCCCCACAAATATACTGGGAAGAGCTGAATCCGGTGGTAGTCAGAAAACTCACCACACTAGGAGGCCGCGCGGCGTGAAGTCCACGGTCCTCGGATGTGGGAGGAGGTACTTCGGAGGCCTTGAACAGCGCCTTCCATGCTTCTTTATGCGTCATGCCGTAGAACCTCTGAAGCGTCTGGTGTTCGGCCGGGACGAACTCCCACAAGTTAAACGCCCGCCTTTGGCACGGAAGAATCTGGCGAAGAAGCATGACCTGGATCACGTTGACAAGCTTGATGTTCTTGTCCTTCATGCTCTTGATGCAGATCTAGAGCCCGGTCAGTTCTGTAGGTTCGCCCCAGGCCAGGCCCATCTTTTCATAGGAGGTGAGCCGCATGGGGGTTCTGGATCAGAACTCGTGGGCCGCTGCCTAGTTGGCACCGCGCGGCTCGGTGATGTAGAACCACCCCGACTGCCACCCTTGCACGGTCTCCGCAAAGGAGCTGTCAAGCCAGGTGACATTAGGCATCTTGCCCACCATGGCCCCTCCGCACTCCTCTTGCCGGCCGCTCACGATCTTCGGTTCACGCAGAAGATTTGCAGCCACAGGCCGAAGTGAGGCTTGATGTGGAGGAAAGCCTCGCATACGATGATGAACGCCGAGATGTTGAGGATGAAATTTGGGGATAGATCATGGAAATCTAGCCGGTAGTAGAACATGAGCTCGCGGACGAAGGGACGAAGTGGAAATCCCAGTCCATGGACGAAGTGGGCAATGAACACGACCCTCTCATGGGGTTCCGGGGTTTGAATGGCCTACCCTTTGTCCGGTAGCCAGTGCATGATGTCTGCGGCCAAGTATCCGGCCGCCCGAAGATTCGCAATATGCTTCTCTTCACGGTGGAGGCCACCCACTTGCCTCCTGCTCCGGACATGTTTAGCTGTGCGGAGAAGACTTGGGCTAGGGCGCTGGAGCTCGAGGATGCAAAAGTAGACAAAGGAGGAAGAAGGCGTGGGTAAAAATGGGGAACTCTTATCCCTTTATAAGAGCCGATGAAAGCGGTGCGCCTCCCCACTTGCGCGTTGAGAATCACTTACTTCCCAAGCACCACGATTGATGGCGTGGTGGGATTACCCATACCTGTTTTGATGAGAATCCCATGATAAGGGGACACGATCTCTGCTTTGACAAGACGAGTCAAGGAAACAGCCTCGCAATATGCGCTATGGCTGGTTGTGGGAAAACAGTCCGAATAATGACCCGACCATAATGACGTGTCACGTTGTCTAAAAAGTTGTCAACAGATTGCATTTGTGAAATAGCATTCTCTTTATGGTGGTATGTGAAGATCATTTTACACATATGGACATGGTCTACGTGTTCGATAATTACTTTGGAGTATTCGGAGATGGAACCTGCCTTGCAATGCTGAAGACAAGACTGCGCGCCGGACTCATCGTCATTGAAGCCTAGTTCAGGGGCTACTGAGGGAGTCCTAGATTATGGGGTATCTGGACAGCCGGACTATATACATCATCCGGACTATTGAAGCGTGAAGATACAAGACTCAAGACTCCGTCCCATGTCCGGATGGGACTCTCCTTTGCGTGGAAGACAAGCTTGGAATCCGGATATTGTATTTCCTTCCTTGTAACCGAATCCGTGTAAACCCTAGCCCTCTCCAGTATCTATATAAACCGGAGAGGTTGGTCCTTAGAAGGCCGATCACAATTACAGTCATAATCATCATAGGATACCTCCTAGGGTTTAGCCTCTACGATCTCGTGGTAGATCTACTCTTGTACTACTCATATCGTCAATATTAATCAAGCAGGAAGTAGGGTTTTACCTCCATTGAGAGGGCCCGAAGCTTGGTAAACATTGTGTCCCTTGCTTCCTGTTACCATTAGCCTAAGACGCACAGATCGGGACCCCCTACCCGAGATCCGCCGGTTTTGACACCGACAACAGCGCCACGTGGAAGGTGTTTTACAACGAGGACCCGGAGGCCAAGAAGGAGAAAAAGAAGTTTAGTTAGGAGGACATCGACGAGAAGGTGAAGCTTGCTGTCGAGAAAAAACCAGATAAGGACGCGAAAAAAACAGCCGAGGAGAAAAATGAGTTGATACAGCAGGCAGTCAATGCAGCTGTAACAACCTGTAGTAATGATTTCGCTACTAACTTGGTTCCAGCTATCATCAACTGGAGAAAGAAAAATCCAGACAAGACGATACAAGGTTTCCCGTTATCCAGTTTTGTTGCGAGCAACTCCGTGAATAGCAACACTGGTAACCCACAAGTATAGGGGATCACAACAGTTTTCGAGGGTAGAGTATTCAACCCAAATTTATTGATTCGACACAAGGGGAGCCAAAGAATATTCTCAATTATTAGAAGTTGAGTTGTCAATTCAACCACACTTGGATAACTTATTATCTGCAGCAAAGTATTTAGTAGGAAAGTAGTATGATAGTAATGGTAACAGTGGCAAAAGCAACGATAGCAGTTTTGTAGTGATTGTAACAGTAGCAACGGAAAAGTAAATAAGCAAAGCACAATATGTGAAAATCTCGTAGGCATTGGATCTGTGATGGATAATTATGTCAGATGCGATTCCTCATGTAATAATTATAACATAGGGTGACACAGAACTAGCTCCAATTCATCAATGTAATGTAGGCATGTATTGCGAATATAGTCATACATGCTTATGGAAAAGAACTTGCATGACATCTTTTGTCCTACCTTCTCGTGGCAGAGGGGTCCTAGTGGAAACTAAGGGATATTAAGGCCTCCTTTTAGTAGAGAACCGTACCAAAGTATTAACACATAGTGAATACATGAACTCCTCAAACTACGGTCATCACCGAGAAGTATCCCGATTATTGTCACTTCGGGGTTGTCGGATCATAACACATAATAGGTAACTATAGAATTCCAAGATAGGATCAACAACTCACATATATTCATGAAAACATAATAGGTACAGATCTGAAATCATGGCACTCCGGCCCTAGTGACAAGCATTGATCATAGCAAAGTCATAGCAACACCAATCTGATACGTCTCCAACGTATCTATAATTTTTTATTGTTCCATGCTATTATATTACCACTTTTGGATGTTTATGGGATTTATTTTACACATTTATATCATTTTTGGGACTAACCTATTAACCGGAGGCCCAACCCATATTGCTGTTTTCTTGCCTGTTTCAGTATTTCGAAGAAAAGGAATATCAAACGGAGTCCAAACGGAATGAAACCTTCAGCATCGTGATTTTTTGGAAGAATATCATCCTGGAGACTTGGAGTTCACGTCAGAAGATCCTCAAGGAGGCCAGGAGATAGGGGGTGCCCCCCCCCTACTAGGCGCGCCCCCTGTCTCGTGGGCCCCTAGAGCACCTCCCGACCGACTTCTTTCGCCAATATAGGCCCACGTACCCTAAAAACATCCACGGAGAAGATAGATCAGGAGTTCCACCGCCGCAAGCCTCTGTAGCCACCAAATACCTCTCGGGAGCCCGTTCTGGCACCCTGCCAGAGGGGGAACCCATCACCGGTGGCCATCTTCATCATCCCAGCGCTCTCCATGATGAGGAGGGAGTAGTTCACCCTCGGGGCTGAGGGTATGTACCAGTAGCTATGTGTTTGATCACTCTGGCTCGTGTTCTCTCTATGGCATGATCTTGATGTATCGCGAGCTTTGCTATTGTAGTTGGATCTTATGATGTTTCTCCCCTTCTACTCTCTTGTGATGAATTTAGTTTTCCTCTTGAAGTTACCTTATTGGATTGAGTCTTTACTTTGAGAACACTTGATGTATGTCTTGCCGTGTTTATTTGTGGTGACAATGGGATATCACGTGCCACTTGATGTATGTTATGGTGACCAACTTGCGGGTTTCGCCCATGAACCTGTGCATAGGGATTGGCACACGTTTTCTTGACTCTCTGGTAGAAACTTTGGGGCACTATTTGAAGTACTTTGTGTTGGTTGGATGAATTTGAGATTGTGTGACGCATATCATATAATCATGCCCACGGATACTTGAGGTGACAATGGAGTATCTAGGTAACATTAGGGTTTTGGTTGATTTGTGTCTTAAGGTGTTATTCTAGTATGAACTCTATGATAGATTGAGCGGAAAGAATAGGTTCATGTTATTTTACTACGAACTCTTGAATAGATAGAACAGAAAGGATAACTTTGAGGTGGTTTCGTACCCTACCATAAACTCTTCATTTGTTCTCCGCTATTAGTGGCTTTGGAGTGACTCTTTGTTGCATGTTGAGGGATTGTTATATGATCTATCTATGTTATTATTGTTGAGAGAACTTGCACGAGTGAAAGTATGAACCCTAGGCCTTGTTTCCTACCATTGCAATACCATTTGTGCTCACTTTTGTCATTAGCTACCTTGCTGTTTTTATATTTTCAGATTACAAAAACCTAGATCTACCATCCATATTGCACTTGTATCACCATCTCTTCGCCGAACTAGTGCACCTATACAATTTACCATTGTATTGGGTGTGTTGGGGACACAAGAGACTCTTTGTTATTTGGTTGCAGAGTTGCTTGAGACAAACCATCTTCATCCTACGCCACCCACGGATTGATAAACCTTAGGTCATCCACTTGAGGGAAATTTGCTACTGTCCTACAAACCTGTGCACTTGCAGGCCCAACAACGTCTACAAGAAGAAGGTTGTGTAGTAGACATCAAGCTCTTTTCTGGCGCCGTTGCCAGGGAGGTTTTATCACTAGTTTAGTTTATAAAAGAAAAACTACAAATAAAAATGGAGTCAAGCTTGTCTCATACGCTTCATCTTTTTAATATCTTTCGTGAGTATGATGGAAAGGAAAATTGTGCTCAAGTGCTAGAAGAAGAATGCATTAAAATGCTTGGTACTAAATCTTTGAATGATGAGCATGATTGCAATGTTGTTAGTATGAACTCCTTGAATATCCATAGTACTAACGATAATTGCTATACTATTGGTGCTATCCATACTATTAATGATGAGAGTGATTATGCTTGTGATATGAAAAGGCCCAAGCTTGGGGAAGCTATGTTTGATGAGGATGACATATTTGAGAATATATTTGCTCAAATTAATGTTTGTCCCAAGCTTGGGGATGCTATGTTTAATGAAGATGATATTTTTAGCATCCCAGGTTTTGATATGCAAAGTTGTTATGATGATAGCATGCCTCTTACCTACGATGATTATATTGATCAAAGTGGGTTTGGAAGAGTGTCAACTTTAGGAAGTAGTGATCCCACTATTTTGGAGGATGTTGAATTTTATTGTTATGAATACGAAAGTGGATTTGGAAGAGTGTCAACTTTATTTAGTGATTCCACTATCTTGGGAGAGGTTTCAATCGATTATGATGAGAACGAAGTTGCTACTTATGATGATTATTGTGATGAAACTTATGCTATAAAAAGTAGTGGTGATTATATTTATACATCTCGTCATGATTATGATTACCCTTTTTCTGAACATTACTCTTTTAATGTGGAAACAATTTTTAATGTTCAAGTCTCTTACGATACTCCACACTATTCCGAATGAGAAGAATTTTGCTTATGTGGAGAGTAGTAAATTTTCTATGCTTGTAGATCATGGAAAGAATGCTTTAGGTTCTAGTTATATTGTTGAATTCATTCATGATGCTACTGAAAATTATTATGAGGGAGGAATATATGCTTGGAGGAATTGCAATAATATCAAGTTTCCTCTCTATGTGTTGAAAATCTTGGAGCTATGCTTGTTTTACCTTCCTATGCTAGTTGATTATTGTTCCCATAAGTTGTTTGCTGACAAAATCCCTATGCATAGGAAGTGGGTGAGACTTAAATGTTCTAGTGATATGCTTTATGATGCTCCTGTTATGTTTCAATTCTTATCTTTTATGTGAGCATCATTGCCGTCATCATGCCTAGCTAGAAAGGCATTAAAGAAAAGCGCTTGTTGGGAGACAACCCAATATTTACCTTTATGGTTTTTGTGTGTCCAGATGATTATGATACTGTAGTAATCATGTTTTATAGCTTTTGTTTCAATAAAGTGCCAAGTAAGACCTTTAGGATAGCTTACGGTGATAGTTGTGTTGATCCTGCTGAGAACTAGAAACTTTTGCACCCAGTAAATTAGTTTTGTTAATTCAAAGAAACGTGCTTCTGATCTGATTATTTTTTCTATGGATTGCTACACAAATTTATTAGGACTTCCTAATTTGGTAGGATGTTTGCAGTTCCAGAAGTATACGTTTGATACATATTACTACGGACTGTTCTGTTTTTGACAGATTCTGTTTTCTATGTGTTGTTTGCTTATTTTGATGAATCTATGAGTAGTATCGGAGAGTATGAACCATAGATAAGTTGGAGTACAGTAGATATTAAACCAATATGAATTTAGAATGAGTTCATTACAGTACCTAAGTGGTGGTTTTATTTTCTTATACTAACGGAGCTTAGGAGTTTTCTGTTGAGTTTTGTGTTGTGGAGTTTTCAAGTTTAGGGTAATGATTCGATGGACTATGGAATAAGGAGTGGCAAGATCCTAAGCTTGGGGATTCCCAAGGCACTCAAAGTTAATATTCAAGGAAAACCAAGAGCCTAAGCTTGGGTATGCCCCGGATGGCATCCCCTCTTTCGTCTTCGTTTATCAGTAACTTTACTTGGAGCTATATTTTTATTCGCCACATGATATGTGTTTTGCTTGGAGCGTCATTTTCATTTGTTAGTATTTGCTTGCTGTTATTTGGAATAATGTTTTTCATCTTTATTTTCAATAAAAATGTCAAGGATAGCCTTTGCCATGCTTATTTTGCTAGTATACATGTTGCTGTTTGAAAACAGAAAGTTTACCGCTGTTGCAAAAATTCCCTAGAAAAGTACGAGAATGATATAATGTTGAAACTTTTTGCATATTGAGCTATGATAAATTTACTACAATGGGAATTTTATTTAATAATTTTTGGAGTTAGGTAAGTATGATGAATCTTGCATTCTTTACAGACTGTACTGTTTTGACAGATTGATGTTATGTTTGCATTGTTTGCATATGTTTGCTTGTTTAATGATTCTATTTGAGGATAGGAGTATTAGATACGGAGAGGAATTTAGTATGCAATGTTGAATAATAATTTTAGTGATTTTTTACAGTAGAAAATGATAAGTTTTTTCATTGGTTTATACTAACCTATCTCATGAGTTCTTGTTGAGTTTGTTGTGGAAGAAGTTTTTGATAAAAAGAGAAACCATGATATGAGAGGAATTAAGGAGACACAAAAGTTCAAGCTTAGGGATGCCCAAGGCACTCCAAGATAATATTTCAAGAAGTCTCAATCATCTAAGCTTGGGGATGCCTCGGTAGGCATCCCACCTTTCTTCTTCAACAACTATCGGTTAGTATTGGTTGAGCCTTAGTTTTTGCTTCTTCACATGAGTTGTGCTATCCTTGCAATGTCATTTTATTTTGTTTTGGTTTCTGTTTGAATACAATACCAAGATCTGAAATTCCTTAATGTTAGAGAGTCTTCACATAGTTGCACAATTATTCGACTACTCATTGATCTTCACTTATATCTTTCGGAGTAGTTTGTCATTTGCTCTAGTGCATCACTTATATCTTTTAGAGCACGGTGGTGGTTACATTTTGTAGAAATTGCTAGTCTCTCACGCTTCACCTATATCTTTTTGAGAGTCTTTTGGAACAGCATGGTATTTGCTATGGTTATAAAATTGGTCCTAGAATGTTAGGCATTCAAGTTGGGTATAATAAAAATTATCATAGGAAGTGGATTGGATGCTCTGATCAATTTGATACTTGATAATTGTTTTGAGATATCGAGGTAGTGATATTAAGTCATGCTAGTTGGGTGATTATGAATTTAAAGAATGCTTGTGTTGAAGTTAGCAAGTCTCGTAGCATGCACGTATGGATAAAGTTGTGTAACAAATTTGAAACATGAAGTGTACCTGGCTTGTGCATCCTTATGAGTGGCGGTCGGGGATGAGCGATGGTATTTTCCTACCAATCTACCGCCCTAGGAGCATGCACATAGTGCTTGATTTTTGATGACTTCTAAATTTTTGCAGTAAGTATATACTAATGTCGAGTCCATGGATTATACGCACTTTTACCTTTCCTCCATTGCTAGCATCTTCGGTACCGTGCATTGCCCTTTCTCACCTTGAGAGTTGGTGCAAACTTCACCGGTGCATCCAAACCCCGTGATAAGATACGCTCTATCACACATAAACCTCCTTATATCTTCCTCAAAACAGGCACCATACCTACCTATTATGGCATTTCCGTAGCCATTCCGAGATATATTGCCATGCAACTTTCCACCGTTCCGTTTATCATCACCATGACATACTTTACTTTTCTCATATTGCCATTGCATGATCATGTAGTTGACATTGTATTTGTGGCAAAGTCACCATGCATTATTTTTCATACATGTCACTCTTGATTCATTGCACCATCCCGGTACACCGTCGGAGGCATTCATATAGAGTCATATCTTTTTCTAGTTTTGAGTTGTAATTCATATGTTGTAATCAATGAAAGTGTGATGATCATCATTATTAGAGCATTGCCCAAAGACAAAAAATTAAAAAAAGGCCAAAAGAAAAAAAAAGAAAGGCCCAAAAAAAGAGAAAATAGAAAAAAAAGAAAATAAATAAAAGGGGCAATGTTACTATCTCTTTTTCCACACTTGTGCTTCTAAGTAGCACCTTGTTCTTCATGTAGTGAGTCTCATATATTGTGCTTCAACGTAGCACCATGTTTTTCATATAGTGAGTCTCATAAGTTTCTTTTTCATACTAGTGGGAATTTTTCATTATAGAACTTGGCTTGTATATTCCTACGATGGACTTCCTCAAATGCTCTAGGTCTTCGTGAGCAAGCAAGTTGGATGCACACCCACTAGTTTTCTTTTGTTGAGCATTCATTTATAGCTCTAGTGCATCCATTGCATGGAAATCCCTACTCCTCATGTTGACATCAATTGATGGGCATCTCCATAGCCCATTGATTATCCTCGTCAATGTGAGACTTTTTCCTTTTTTTGTCTTCTCCACAGAATCCCCTTCATCATATTCTATTCCACCCATAGTGCTACATCCATGGCTCATGCTCATGTATTGCGTGAGGATTGAAAAAGTTTGAGATTATTTAAGTATGAAACAATTTCTTGGCTTGTCATCGGGGGTATAGAAGTTGGGAACATCTTTGCGTGACAAAAATGAAGCATTGCCTAACTATATGATTTTGTAGGGATGAACTATCTTTTGCCATGTTATTTTGAGAAGACATGATTACTTTGACTAGTATGCTTGAAGTGTTACTATTTCTTTTATCAATATGAACTTTTATTTTGAATCATTTGGATCTGAACATTCATGCGACAATAAAGAAAATTACATTGAGAATTATGCTAGGTAGCATTCCACATCAGAAATTCTTTTTTTATCATTTACCTACTCGAGGACGAGCAGGAATTAAGCTTGGGGATGCTTGATACGTCTCCAACGTATCTAGAATTTTTGATTGGTCCATGCTATTATATTACCCCTTTTGGATGTTTATGGGCTTTATTTTACACATTTATATCATTTTTGGGACTAACCTATTAACCGGAGGCCCAGCCCATATTGCTGTTTTCTTGCCTGTTTCAGTATTTCGAAGAAAAGGAATATCAAACGGAGTCCAAACGGAATGAAACCTTCGGCATCGTCATTTTGTGGAAGAATGTCATCCTGGAGACTTGGATTTCACGTCAGAAGACCCTCGAGGAGGCCAGGAGATTGGGGGCGCGCCCCCCCTACTAGGCATGCTCCCCCCTGTCTTATGGGCCCCTCGAGCACCTCCCATCCGACTCCTTTCGATTATGTAGTCCCACGTACGCTAAAAACATCCACGAAGAAGATAGATCGGGAGTTCCGCCACCGCAAGCCTCTGTAGCTACCAAATACCTCTCGGGAGCCCGTTCCGGCACCCTGCCGGAGGGGGAACCCATCAGCGGTGGCCATCTTCATCATCCTGGCCCTCTCCATGACGAGGAGGGAGTAGTTCAACCTCGGGGCTGAGGGTATGTACCAGTAGCTATGTGTTTGATCTCTCTCTCTCTCTCTCTCGTGTTCTCTCTATATCATGATCTTGATGTATCGCGAGCTTTGCTATTATAGTTGGATCTTATGATGTTTCTCCCCCTCTACTCTCCTGTAATGAATTGAGTTTTCCTCTTGAAGTTATCTTATCGAATTGAGTCTTTACTTTGAGAACACCTGATGTATGTCTTGCCGTGTTTATCTGTGGTGACAATGGGATATCACGTGCCACTTGATGTATGTTTTAGTGACCAACTTGCGGGTTCCGCCCATGAACCTATGCATAAGGGTTGGCACATGTTTTCTTGACTCTCCGGTAGAAACTTTGGGGCACTCTTTGAATTACTTTGTGTTGGTTGGATGAATTTGAGTTTGTGTGACGCATATCGTATAATCATGCCCACAGATACTTCAGGTGACAATGGAGTATCTAGGTGACATTAAAGTTTTGGTTGATTTGTGTCTTAAAGTGTTATTCTAGTAGGAACTCTATGATAGATTGAGCGGAAAGAATAGCTTCATGTTATTTTACTACGAACTCTTGAATAGATAGAACATAAAGGATAACTTTGAGGTGGTTTCGTACCCTACCATAATCTCTTCGTTTTTCTCCGCTATTAGTGGCTTTGGAGTGACTCTTTTTTGCATGTTGAGGGATTGTTATATGATCTATCTATGTTATTATTGTTGAGAGAACTTGCACTAGTGAAAGTATGAATCCTAGGCCTTGTGTCCTACCATTGCAATACCTTTTGTGCTCACTTTTATCATTAGCTACCTTGCTCTTTTTATATTTCCAGATTACAAAAACCTATATCTACCATCCATATTGCACTTGTATCACCATCTCTTCGCCGAACTAGTGCACCTATACAATTTACCATTGTATTGGGTGTGTTGGGGACACAAGAAAGTCTTTGTTATTTGGTTGCAGGGTTGCTTTAGAGAAACCATCTTCATCCTATGCCTCCAACAACATCTACAAGAAGAAGTTTGTGTAGTAGACATCAAAATCTTAGAACATAGTGGATACTAGGGATCAAATGCTAAGAAAACTAACTTGATTACATGGTAAATCTCATCCAACCCATCACCGTCCAGCAAGCCTACGATGGAATTACTCACGCACGACGGTGAGCTTCACGAAATTGGTGATGGAGGATGGTTGATGATGATGACAGCGACGAATCCCCCTCTCTGGAGCCTCGAACAGACTCCAGATCAGCCCTCCCGAGAGAGATTAGGGATTGGCGGCGGCTCCGTATTGTAAAATGCGATGAAACTTTCTCTCTAATTTTTTTTCTCCACGAAACAGAATATATGGAGTTGGAGTTGAGGTCGGTGGAGAATCAGGGGGCCCACGAGATAGGTGGCGCGCCTAGGGGGAGGGGGCGCGCCCCCACCCTCGTGGACAGGGTGTGGGCCCCCTGGCCTTGATTCTTTTGCCAATATTTTTTATATTTTCCAAAAGTTATCTCCATGGATTTTCAGGTCATTCTGAGAACTTTTGTTTTCTGCACAATAAACGACACCATGGAAGTTCTGCTGAAAACATTGTTAGTCCGGGTTAGTTTCATTCATATCATGCAAGTTAGAGTCCAAAACAAGGGCAAAAGTGTTTGGAAAAGTAGATACGTTGGAGACGTATCAACTCCCCCAAGCTTAAACCTTTGCTTGTCCTCAAGCAATTCAGTTGATAAACTGAAAGTGATAAAGAAAAACTTTTACAAACTCTGTTTACTCTTGTTGTTGTAAATATGTAAAGCCAGCATTCAAGTGCTCAGCAAAGATTATGAACTAACCATATTCACAATAACACTTGGGTCTCATATTTACTCATATCAATGACATAATCAACTAGTGAGCAATAATAATAAATCTCGGATGACAACACTTTCTCAAAACAATCAGAATATGATATAAGAAAATGGTATCTCGCTATTCCTTTCTGAGACCTCAAAACATAAATCCAGAGCACCTTTAAAGATCAAGGACTAACTAAACATTGTAATCCATGGTAAAAGAGATCCAGTCAAGTCATACCCAATATAAACTAATAGTAATGCATGCAAATGATAGTGTGCTCTCCAGTGGTTGATTTTTAATAAGAGGGTGATGACTCAACATAAAAGTAAATAGATGGGCCCTTCGCAGAGGGAAGCAGGGATTTGTAGAGGTGCCAGAGTTTGATTTTTAAATAGAGATGAATAGCATTTTGAGAGGCATACTTTCACTGTCAACGCAACAACTATGAGATGGCGATATCTTCCATGCTACACACATTATAGGCAGTTCCCAAACAGAATGGTAAAGTTTATACTCCCCCACCACCAACAAGCACACTCCACTGCCATCCGAAACAACGGGGTACCGTCCATACCAACAACAGTCCTAGGGGAGTTTTGTTTTAATTATTTTGATTTGCTTTGATCTTTTTGATTATGGGACTAGGCATCCTGGTTACTAGCCATTTTCTTGTGAATGAGGAGCAGAGTCCACACCCCTTGAGAATAACCCACCTAGTATGGAAGATACAGACATCCCTAGTTGAAACATGAGCTGCTCGAGCATACAAAATAGAATTTCATTTGAAGGTTTCGAGTTTGGCACATACAAATTTACTTGGAACGGCAGGCAGATACCGCATATAGGAAGGTATGGTGGACTCATATGGAATAACTTTGGGTTTATGGAGTTTGGATGCACAAGCAGTATTCCCGCTTAGTACAGGTGAAGGCTAGCAAAAGACTGGGAAGCGACCAACTATGAGAGAGATAACAGTCATGAACATGCATTAAAATTAATCAACACCGAGTGCAAGCATGAGTAGGATATAATCCACCATGAACATAAATATCAAAAAGGCTATGTTGATTTGTTTCAACTACATGCGTGAACATGCATGTGCCAAGTCAAGTCACTCGAATCATTCAAAGGAGGATATGATCCCATCATACCACATCATAACCATTTTAATAGCATGTTGGCATGCAAGGTAAACCATTATAAGATCCTAGCTAAGCATGGCATAAGCAACTATAATCTCTAAATGTCATTGCAAACATGTTTACTCATCATAGGCTGAATCAGGAACAATGAACTCATCATATTTACAAAAACAAGAGAGGTCGAGTTCATACCAGCTTCTTTCATCTCAATCAGTCCATCATATATCGTCATTATTGCCTTTCACTTGCACGACCGAGCGGTGTGTATAATAATAATAATAGTGCACGTGCATTGGACTAAGCTAGAATCTGCAAGCATTCAATTCAAGAGAGAAGACAAAGTAATATGGGCTCTACGTTACATCAACAATCATGCATATGAGAGCCACTAAACATTTTCAATATGGTCTTCTACTCTTGACTCCCAAAGGAAAGAAAAGAAATAAAACTATTTACACGGGTAAGCTCCCAACAAGCAAAAGAAGAACGAGAAATCTTTTTGGGTTTTCATTTTAATTACTACTACAAGCATGGAAATTAAACTAAATAATTTTTTTGGTTTTCTTAAGGTTTATCAAACACACAAGAAGAAAGCTAGAAAAAGAAATTAAACTAGCATGGATAATACAATGAAAGAATATGAGCACCGACAACTAGAATAGTGTGTGAACATGAATGTAAGGTCGGTGTGAAATACGTACTACCCCAAGCTTAGGCTTTTGGCCTAAGTTAGTTTATTGCCAAGGATCACGGCTAATCTCCCTCGTGTACTGAGGAGTATCATCTGGATACCACTGGCTGGCGATCTCCTCCAGATCCCACTGATAACAGGATGAACGATAAGGATCCAGTGGCGGTTCTAGCTCAGACTCAGGAGCTGATGTCTGGCCTCGATGCGCGTACACATCCTTCGGCAAGACAAGGTAATGACCTGCAGTTAAATAAAACAAAGAAGGCGTAGGCAGGGTAATAATCTCATTGTGTTTCTCATTAAATCTTAAGTAATACAGGAGCATCTTATCATCATTGTCAACAATAAACTCATGCACTACCATGCTCCTGTAAACTAAAAAGGTAAGAGGCAGTAATGTCTCCTCTTTCTCACCATGCCTAATAGGTATCTCGAAATGTTTAGCAAGGCATGCAGCATAGATACCTCCAAAGATGGGGCCCTTTGTACGGTTCCAGCTTAACTGTTTAGCAATAACGGCACCCATACTAAAAGTATTATCACCGAATAAGGCATGGAGCAGAATAATTGTCGGGGGTTGGGTGCGACATATGCCAATGGATGGCTTATCATGGTGGGAGCGAGTAGAACGTCGCCGGTGCCTGGAAGCGGGATAAGGCGGAGACACGAACGCCGGTGCACTTTACCCAAGTTCGGGGCTCTCCTAGGAGATAAGACCCCTAGTCCTGCTCTGCGGGGTCTCCGCATGATCACTAAGGCACAAGTGATACAATGGTGCTCCTTGAGCTGTGTGCTAGAGGTAGAAGGAGGCAGGGCTCGCTATCTTCTTACTCTAGGGTAGTGGCTAGTTCTAATGGAGTGGGAACCCTTTGTAGGGGTGCCCTGGGGGGTTATATAGGCCTACCCCCTAGGGGTACAATGGTAATCTGGCCGGGTGCTGGACCCGGCTGTCACTCTCTCTGGTCACCGGCTTCTCCGCCGGCCGCTGGGGCCCGCCGCCTGGTGGGCCCCGCCAACTGGTCCGGTACGGGACCGACAGGCCGCTCCCGCCGCTGGCAGGTCTGGTTGCTGGTTGTTCACTGTAGCCATGCTGCTAATGATGCGGGCTTGGTCAGCAGAGTGTGGCTACAGTCCCGCCGCCTGGTGGGAGATAATTGTAGCCACACCATGTATTATCTGGTTGATGGCGCATGGGCCCCGAGTTAGGAGCTGGCCGCCTGATGGAGGCCGGCCTCCCTCAGGTCCGGCTGGTCTGGCTTCTGCCGTCTTCCGGGCTCTTGCTGCCTGGTAGGGTCCGCCGCCTGCAAGCCGTACCGACAGGTCGTCGTGGGGAATAGGACTCCGCCTGTCACGAGTGACATCGAGGGAGGAGTGGCAACAGTCCCACGCCGGGCGGAGATCCCTACCGGTACGAGGCACTGTAGCCATGCCAAGCCTAGGATTCGGGGGTGAGGGACTACACTGTAGCGTCACCCTGTCTTGTCCTCTTGATAAGGGAGCAGACACTAAGCGCCCCGGGTGGCCGCGTGCTTGACGCCGGCCTCTCTGGAGGCTGCCTGATAGGAGCCGGCCGTTCTTGGTGCCGTCTGCTGGCGCTTTGGCCTCTTCGGGTAACCGACCACTAAGCCAGCCAGCCACCGGAAAGCGGCGCTTCAGTATGAGGTTTCGTGGGGCGAAGACGGCCCAAAGTCTTGTCAGGTTAAGGGACTCGGGTGAGGCTACCCGTGGCCCATTACTCCGACAGTAGTCCCCGAAGCTGGTGAGGCGTTGCGCCCGAAGGATAGTGAAGTCTCAGCAGCTTCCCCTCTCATCGCTCTATGAGCAAAAGCTTGATCCGCCTTCTGATGCGCCGACTGCTGGAGTTGGTAGATCCGCTCCGGCCGGAGCGAGCGGTTGCAATCCCCATGGGCGCAGTTAATCCCACGCCCCGCCCCCTCGGCTTTGCAGTCTGATGGCTATAAGTAGGGGGAGGCAGGGGAGCGGTGGAGCTCGCGCGTCCTCCTCCCCACACTCTCTTCCTCCTCTCTCTCTCTATGCCGCCGTTGTTGCTTCTTAGTGCTCGCCGTAGCGCCGCTGCAGTACACCACCGTCGCGCTTCTTCTTCCTACGCAGCTCCGCTCGAGGCCATGGCGCGCGAGAAGGGCGGCGACTGGGATGGCTTGACGGTGATCAAAGATCACCTCACCTTCCTCCGGAACACGCGCCGGATGCCCAACGCAGCATTCATCAAGGTCCGGGTGCCGCCGTCGGAGGAGATCTCACCGGCGCCGCAGGGGGACGAGCGGGTCATCTTCCGCTCGTATTTCCTCCGCGGCTTCGGCCTCCCGGCGAGCGGCTTTCTCCGCTCGTTCATGGACTTCAACCACCTCCAGCCGCATCACATGACGCCAAACACCATGACGCTGCTCTCCGCCTTCGTCACGGTGTGCGAGGGCTACCTCGGGATCCTCGACACCATCGAGCTGTGGGGAGCTTTATTCTACAGCAAGCTATGCACCTCCGCCAAGGAGACGGCGGCCGAGTGCGGCGGCTTTGTCGTCGTGCGCCGGCCAGCAAAGAGGAACGCCTTCCCGGTCATCAAGCTATCATAGTCGGTGAAACTGTGGCATCAATCTTATTTTTACGTCAAGAACGTCGACCCGGCAGTCGACTTCATCAACCTGGCGGCCTATGAGGCCAGCCCCCCTATCGGGCCTCGTCCCAATTGGGGCTACAAGCCGAAGCCGGTATCAGCGATACGGCTGCCGCCATCAGCCGGCTCCGGGTGCTCCAGGAGTCGGAGGGTCTCGTGGCGTCCGACCTGCTCATCGCCTTCGTCGAGCGCCGGGTTCTCTCGCTTCAAGGTCGCGCTCATCTGATCTATCGGATGAGCAGGCATCACGACCCGAGCAGGATGTGCACAAAGGAGATGCCGACTGCCGAGGTGGCGAGGATGGTGAACGAGATCTCTGACCTCAAGGTGTCGGAGGGAGCCCGGTGGTTCGGGATGCGGCCGTATTCCCGCGACAAACCGCCGCCTGCCGTAAGTCCCTCAATTTATTCTTTTGGCTCTGACTTTAGTCTTGTTCCTGGTGTGAAACAACTCCTTATCCGGAGCGCAGATTTATATGTCTGCAGCGACGGCCGCCATCATGGGGCCGGGCGGTGACTAGCTGCCGGACCGGGTGGTGAGAGACGAGGACGACCCCGACATGGGGGCGGCTGTCTTGGAGGACGACGCAACAGGCGGCAGTGACAGAGCAGGCGGCTCCGAAGAGGGCGGCGACATGGAGACCTGGCCCGATGATGACGACGACGAAGATGAGCCGCGCCCCTCCCGGAGCACTGCTAACACCGGCGTAGGCCCCTCTACCGGGCCGTCCGCCCGAGGCGGCAAGTGTAAGCGGAAGCAGGGCGCCGCCCTATTTGGTAGCGCGCCGAAGAAGCCCAAGAACCCGGCCACGGTGACCAGGCGGAAAGAGGCTGCGACAAAGGTAGCCAAGTTCCAGAGGCAATCGAAGGTGCCACCCATGGTGTTAGCGTAAGTATTCTTATTACGCTTCCACTTCTTTGCCGATCTGGCATAAGAAACTTCTTTATCTTTCCTTCTTATCTCAGGGCCCAGCTCACCCTCGAGAGGTCGGCCGCTGCCTCGGTCATCAGGTCGGCGGAGACCTCCACCACCACCCGGCAAATCCATCCGGCCTCTGACTTCCGGGAGGCGCAGGAGCGAAACGCACGGGAGGTGCACGAGGAGTAGGAAGCCGACCACCTGGCGAAGGCGGAGGCTGACAAGGCGGTAGCGTCTGCGGCGAGGAAGCTGGCGCAGGCGGAGGCTAACGCCGCGGCAAATGAGCGGCTCACAGAGGCCGCACGCCACCAGGAGCCGCGGCTTGTGGCTCCTCTGAACACCGCGCCGACTCCACCAGAATTTGTGGCGACAGCTGGGGGAGTCAGCGACGAGCAGCCGATCATGGAGAGGGAGGGTAGCGACATGGCCATGCCGGACGTCATCGTGCCGCCGCCACTGCCGACCAGCAGAGCGCAAGACAGGCAGCCGGCCGCCCCAACGGTGCCACCAGCAGGGAACGAGGTGGTGATAGACCTAACTCCTGAGGTCCGCACACCCGTGCACCGCCGTCTTTCAAAGGCAGCTTCGGCACCGCGGCCGCTGGAGGCTAGTGTCGCGAGCTCATCGGTCCCCGACACCGAGGTGACCAGTGCCGCGCCCGCCGGCTAGGTACGCGGAGGCGGGACGGGAGCCTTGAACCAAGCGGCCCTCGACGTCCAGGCCAAGCTCCGGGCTGAAGCCGAAGCCCTCAGGCGATGCACCGAGGCGTTCCTAGATTCGCGGGCAGCCATCCGAGTAAGTTTTCTTACTTCCCTTTTATTTTTGATCTTCTTACTTCCTTCGTGGGGGCACGCCAGCGCACCCACTGGGTGTAGTCCCCAAGTTTCGGGCCGACTGCTGAGCAGGCAGTCCGGAACTTTAACTTGCAATCGTTGAACGCTAACTTCATCTGACATCCCTTTTGCAAGATTATCACAATCTTCGCACGGCCACCTTCAACTCCAGAGACCGGGAGCTGAAGAAGCAGACCGCCCACTTATCCGAGAGCCGGAGTAAGTTTGACTTTCTTCCTTCGCGGGGGCGCGCTGGCGCACCTGCGGGCTTTAGTCCCCGAGATTTGGGACGACTGCTGAGTAGTCAGGCCAGATCTTTCCAATGACTTTATTTCTGTTGATAACTTTTTCTCTGCGGGGACGCGATAGCGCACCCGTGGGCTGTAGTCCCCGAGATTCGGGCCGACTGCTGAGCAGTCGGGCCGGATCTCCCCGGCAACTGTGTCCCTTCTTTGTTGATTGACTGACATTCCTTTCTTCCTCCCCTTTTTGAAGAGGCCAACGCCGCAGCAACAGCTGGGCGAAGCCAACACTGCACTGCGCAGCAAGGAGACGAAGTGCGGCAAGCTAGCCAAGGAGCATGACCGACTGGTCGCTTAGCTCGCAGAGCAGTCGGAGTCCCACAAGACAGCTCAGAGGGAGGCGAAGATGAAGGAAACCAACCTCCTTGCTGAGTTCAAGATCGAGCGCTCCGCCTGGGCTGACAAGGAGGCGCAGATGACTGCCGGCTTCAGCAGCATCAAAGACTTGGTCGACGGTAAGCCTCTTCCTCTCTTCTTTCTTGTTTTGAGTCGCCGACCCTTACTCAAGCCAACTACCGGCTTCTGACCTTTGGCTTTTCTTGCCCTTCATTCAAACAGACTTCTTCCCAGGCCACTCTGTCACTGCGAACCAGATCATCAAGGGCCAACTCTAGGAGCGGAGGGCGAAAGGCGTGCAGATTGCCGCCGACGCCCCCCGGACCCTTAACGAGCAGCTCCTCAGCATCCAGGCCTGCCCATCAGATGTTGTTGTTGGGGAACGTAGCAGAAATTTAAAATTTTCTACGCAGCACCAAGATCAATCTATGGAGTAATCTAGCAACGAAGGGGAGGGGAGTGCATCTACATACCCTTGTAGATCGCTAAGCGGAAGTGTTCAAGTGAACGGGGTTGATGAAGTCGTACTCGTCGTGATCCAAATCACCGATGATCCTAGCGCCGAATGGACGGCACCTCCGCGTTCAAGACACATACGGTTGGGAGAGACATCTCCTCCTTCTTGATCCAGCAAGGGGAGGAGAGGTTGATGGAGATCCAGCAGCACGACGGTGTGGTGGTGGAAGTAGCGGGATCTCGGGAGGGCTTCGCCAAGTGCAAGCGGGGAGGAAGAGGTGTCACGGGAGGGAGGGAGGCCCCAGGGACTCAGGTGCGGCTGCCCTCCCTCCCCTCCACTATATATAGGGGCCTAGGGGGGCGCCGGACCCTTGTAGATCCCATCTAGGGAGGGAGGCGGCTGCCCTAGGGGTGGCTTGGTCTCCAAGCCAAGTGGAGGTGCCCCCACCCCTTAGGGTTTGTAACCCTAGGCGCATGGGAGTCCCAAGGGGGGGGAACCCGCCCACCAGGGGCTGGTACCAATGCCCCTTCAGACCATGGGGCCCTCCGGGATAGGTGGCCCCACCCGGTGGACCCCCGGGACCCTTCTGGTGGTCCCGGTACAATATCGATGACCCCCGAAGCTTTCCCGGTGGCCGAAACTGGACTTCCTATATATAAATCTTTACCTCCGGACCATTCCGGAACTCCTCGTGTCATCCGGGATCTCATCCAGGACTCCGAACAACTTTCGGGTTACCGCATACTAATATCTCTTCAACCCTAGCGTCACCGAACCTTAAGTGTGTAGACCCTACGGGTTCGGGAACCATGCAGACATGACCGAGACAACTCTCCGGCCAATAACCAACAGCGGGATCTGGATACCCATGTTGGCTCCCACATGTTCCACAATGATCTCATCGGATGAACCACGATGTCGACGATTCAATCAATCTCGTATTCAATTCCCTTTGTCTACTGTTATAGTGCTTGCCCAAGATTCGATCGTCGGTATCCCGATACCTTGTTCAATCTCGTTACCGGCAAGTCTCTTTACTCGTTCCGTAACACATCATCCCGTGATAAACTCCTTGGTCACATTGTGCACATTATGATGACGTCCTACCGAGTGGGCCCAGAGATACCTCTCTGTCACACGGAGTGACAAATCCCAGTCTAGATTCGTGCCAACCCAACAGACACTTTCGGAGATACCCGTAGTGCACCTTTATAGCCATCCAGTTACATTGTGACGTTTGGTACACCAAAAGCATTCTACGATATCCGGGAGTTGCACAATCTCATGGCCTAAGGAAATTATACTTGACATTAGAAAAGCTTTAGCATACGAACTACATGATCTTTGTGCTAGGCTTAGGATTGGGTATTTTCCATTACATCATTCTCCTAATGATGTGATCGCGTTATCAACGACATCCAATGTCCATGGCCAGGATACCGTAACCATCTATTGATCAATGAGCTAGTCAACTAGAGGCTTACCAGGGACATGGTGTTGTCTATGTATCCACACATGTATCTGAGTTTCCTGTCAATACAATTATAGCATGGATAATAAACGATTATCATGAACAAGGAAATATAATATTAATAACTAATTTATTATTGCCTTGTGCCGTCTTCAGCGCGTTGGGGCCCAGGCGATCTCCGCCCTCTGGCCAGGCGTGCAAGCTCTGCGTACTCCCAGTCGGACTGCCAACTGGCTGGAGGTGGCGGCCGGCCGCCTGGAGGCCTGGAAGGGTTCTGCGGCCCAGGCTGGGGTGCACTGAGCCCTAGAGTTCGTCAAGGCGTGGTATCCTAGGTTGGATCTAGCCCAACTGACCATGCTTCGACTGGAGGCGCAGGAGGAGCTGGTGGCGGTGGAGCTCGACCTTATCTGCAAGGCGGCGATCACCGACTATACTGACACTAGCGTCTTCATCCCGGAAGTGGTTAAAGAGGGCGCCGAAGCGCCACTGAAGTGGCTTGGGCTAAACCCAGAGGACAGCAAGGACTCGGCTGAGGTGGTCCACTCCAGCGATGATGGGGAGGAGGAGGAGGAAAGCGAGGAGGACGCGCCGGAGGTCGGAGCGGATGGTCAGCCTCATCCTGACCGGGCCTCGAGCAACGCCCGGTGCTCCAAAGCGCCGACTGCTGCTGGAGGCGGCCAGACGGAGACCGACCAGCGGCCCGTTCCACCGACGGGTGCCGCCGACTCTGCCGTCCAGCCGTCCACTGCCCAACTGGTGCCATCAACCCTGCCATCTAGCCGGACCCCTCTGCTGCACCAACAGGCGCCACCGACTCCATGGTCCAGCTGGATCCTTCTGCTGCACCAACCGGCACCGCTGACTCCACCGTCCAGCCGAAGCCTTCCGCGACCCCTTAGGGTGTTATCTTTCCTTTTTCTACTCACTAGTCTGGACAAACTTTGATTAAATTTGCACAATTCCACCCGTGGGGTGTATATCAAACTCTGTTGAATGCTGTCCAGTGGGCCTTTATCTATGAAAATATTTTGTCACAATTCATGCTTTGCTTTGCCGGCTTCTGATTTTTCTTGCTTTGTGCTCCTTGCTTTTTTTCCTTTGTCGCCCTCCCTTGGCTATCCTCTTGCCAGCCAAATAGCAGCTCTGCGGACTGTGGCTGGGTTGAGTACTTCGCTATTTGTGGGAGGGCAAGTACTTAGCCGTTTGGAGTGTCGGCAAGGTAAGCAGAAGCCGGCCGGCGGGCTGCTCGGCAGCCGACCGAAAAGGCAGGATGCCAGCCTCGACTATATGCGTACTTTCCTTAGCCATTTTTCATGTGGGCATTGCTTTGCAACCCCTGCCCGCCGTACAGTCGCTCTGCAAGCTGCGGCTTCTGACCGGGGAAGTTTTTGGTGCCGACACACTACTTGTCCGGCTGCAGGAGGCGGCATATAGCAGAAGGCGGCGAGCCTCCGGGCTGACTAGTCGAACCCGGTGCTAGGTGGAATAATAAAACAACACACACTCATAGGCATAACACTTATCATATAGATAAAAGAGGATAGTCGCCGAGCTCTTCTCGAGGGATCCGGAGTCTTCGTACTTAATACAAAAGGTAGTGTGATACATATTGCTTTCAACTTTAAAATCTTCGGAGGAGGTTTGCATTCTATGGCCTCTCCTTCTCCTTGCCTGAGTCATCCCTTTTGCGTGCTCGGGGCTTCTGAGCATCGATCAGGTAGTAGGAACCGTTTCCCAGTACCTTGCTGATGATGAAAGGTCCTTCCCAAGGTGCCGAGAGCTTGTGCTGGCCGGCTGGTCGCTGGATCAGCCGGAGCACAAGATCTTCTAGCAAGTCGATGCCGTCTTCTCACGCCTCCTTGGAGTCTGCCTCGGTGTACATGGTGACTCGCGGGTCGTCGAACTCTATGTCCTTTGGGATGACAGCTTCAGCACCGTAGACGCGGAAGAAGGGCGTGAAGCCGGTCGACTTGTTCGGAGTCATGCGCAGGCTCCAGAGGGCGGCCGGCAGCTCATCGAGCTAGCAGCCGGCCGAACGCTCTAGAGGGTCGACCAGTCAGGGCTTCAGGCCAGATAGAATGAGGCTGTTTACTCGCTCTACTTGGCCGTTTGACTACGGATGGGCAACAGACGCTAAGTCCAGTCGAATGCCCTGTGTCGCGCAGAAACGTGCCAAGGCTCCTTTGGCGAAGTTTGTGCCGTTGTCGGTGATGATGCTATGTGGTATGCCGTATCGAGTGGTGGTGTCAGCGATGAAAGTAACGATAGTCGGCCCATTCAGTTTCTTGATTGTATTTGCCTCTATCCACTTGGTGAACTTTTCCACAGCGACAAACAGATGAGTCATGCTGCCACGATCCATCTTGAATCGCCCCACCATGTCCAGCCCGCAAACAGCAAAGGTCCAGGCAATGGGGATGGTTTTGAGTGCAGAAGCCGGTAAGTGTGGCTTGGAGCGGAACTTCTGACACCCTTTACACTTCTGGACAAACTCTTTGGCGTCTTCTAGAGCAGTTGGCTAGAAGAAACCATGGCGGAAAGCTTTGGCGACAAGCGATTGAAGCCGCGTGGTGACCACATTCGCCTTGGTGGATATCTTTGAGAATTCCTTGACCCTGGTCCGGCTCCACGCTGTGCTGGTACACACCTGTGACACTGCGTCGTACCAGTTCTTTGTTGACTATGGTGTAGGCGGCTGCCCGCCGTTGTACTTGTCGAGCAAGAATCTCATCAGTCAACAACTATTTGTTCACCAGAAAATTGAGGATGGGTTGAGCCCATGACGGCTCTGCTATTTCTTTGACTGCCACTGCTGCAACTTGTACAAGGGCGGTTGGGCAGGGAGGCGGTGGGTTGGAGTAGGTTGTCGCCTGCTTAGTTGAAGAAGTCCCCGGGCCGGGTTCTGAAGACCCCGGGCCGACTGCTGCAGTCCCCGGGCCGGGTTCTGAAGTCCCCAAGCCGGGCGCGACGGCTGCAGTCCCCGGGCCGCCTGCCGAAGTCCCCGCGCCGGCTTCTGGGCCCTCAAGTCGGATCCGACTGCTCTAGGAGGGGCTGGCATGGAGATGGAGTCGGACTCTGGTGAAGGCTTGACAGATGGCTTAAGGAGGCGCTATAGGGCGACGCCGGCTGGTATTGCTTGCCGGGTGGAGCTGATCCGTGCCAAGGCATCCGCTTGCTCGTTGTCATTTCTTGGCACATGGAGGAACTCACACCCGTCAAAATATCCACTGAGTTGTTGTACGAGGAAGTGGTAGCTTGCCATATTTGCATCCTTGGTGTCCTAGTCGCTCGACGACTGCTGGACCACCAAGTCGGAGTCACCATAGCACAGGATCTGGCGAATGTCGAGTTCCTTGGCAAGCCAGAGCCCGTGTACTACTGCCTCGTACTGAGCTACGTTGTTGGAGGCGGCAAAGTGGATTTGCAGCACATATCTGAGCTTGTCGCCTTTGGGAGAGGTGAGGACGATGCCAGCTCCCAGACCGGTGCACATTTCTGAACCATGAAAATGCATCTGCCAATGGGTAGAATCTGGCGCTGGCAGCAGGTACTGGGTCTTGGCCCAGTCGACGAGGAAGTCGGCCAGTGATTGTGACATGATGGCGGTGCGAGGCTGGTAGTAGATGGTGTAAGGGGCTAGATCAATGGCCCATTTGGCCACTCGGCCTGATGCATCCCGGCTTCCAATGAACTCAGCAAGCGGGGCAGTGCAGACATCAGTTATTGGGTGCTCTTGAAAGTAAGGCTTCAGCTTCTTGGCGGCAAAGTGCACAACATAGCACATCTTCTGGTAGTGGGGGTAGTTTTGCTTGGAGGCGGACAATACTTCACTCAAGTAATATACCGGCCTCTGGACCGGCAATGCTCTGCCCTCCTCCTTGCGTTCTACCACTATGACTGTGCTAACCACCCGACTGGTGGCGGCAATGTAGAGGAGCATGGGCTCTTTGTCAGTTGGAGCCGCCAAGATAGGGGGGGTGGTCAACATCTTTTTGAGCTGGAGAAAGCTTCGTCCGCCTTGTCGTTCCACTCGAAAAAAGTGGTCTTCTTCATGAGCTGGAACAGGGGAAGAGCCTTCTCGCCCAGCCGACTAATGAAACGGCTGATTGATGCTAGGCAGTCGGTGAACTTCTGCACGTCCAGCAGTCGGGTGGGCACCTCCATCTTCTCGATGGCCTTGATCTTCATAGGATTGCACTCTATGCCACGCTCTGAGACCAGAAAGCCGAGAAGCTGGCCGGCTGGTACTCCAAAAACGCATTTCTCCGGGTTGAGCTTGATCTGAAATCGGTGCAGGTTCTCAAATGTCTCCTTGAGGTCCTCCAGCAGCGTGCCATGCTTCTCCATCTTCACCACCACATCATCCACATAAACACGGGCGTTTCTGCCGAGTTGCTTGAGGAGACACTTCTGCATGCAACGCTGAAACGTGGCGCCAGCATTTCGCAAGCCGGATGTCACGGTCAGGTAGCAGAAGGCTCCAAATGGTGTGATGAAGGCGGTCTTCAGCCTATCGGCCGGGTTCAGCTTTATCTGATGGTACCCTGAGTACGCATCCAAGAAACTCAACAGCTCGCATCCAGCTGTCGAGTCTATCACTAGGTCAATTCTTGGCAGGGCAAAGGGATCTTTGGGGCAAGCTTTGTTGAGCCTGGTATAATCAATTGACATGCGTCACTGCTTATTTTTCTTTAGCACAAGAACTGTGTCGGCCAACCATTCTGGAAAGAATACTTCCATGATGAAACCGGCTGCTAGAAGCCGGGCTATCTCTTCTCCGACAACTCTTCTCTTCTCTTCTGACAGGCGGCGCAAGGGCAGCCTGACCGGCTTGGCGTCAGGTCGGACATGTAACTTGTGCTCGGCGAAATCCATCGGAACACCCGGCATTTCTTTGGGATACCATGCAAAGATGTCCCGATTCTCACGGAAGAAATCGAGGAGCTCGCTTTCCTATTTTCTATCAAGGTTTGCACCTATGACTGCGTACCTCTCCGGGTGCTCCGGGTCCAAGGGTATCTTCTTTGTTTCCTTCGCCGGCTTGAATGAGCCCTCAACCTCTGACTCCTTTGGGATGGGTGGCATTTCCGGCTTCTTGCCTGCCATCGCCACAACCCGGTCAAGGAGCCGCTTCTCAGCTGTAATCACAAGGGACTCGCCCAGCCGGCTACTGTCCGCGGTGCAGGCGGATGACTTCTTGTAGTCTCCAACTACGGTCAGGATCCCCTTGCTACTCGGCATCTTCATCTTGAGGTAAGCATAGTGGGGGCCTGCCATGAACTTGGCCAGGGCAGGCCGGCCAAGCAGCGCATGGTAGGGCCTCTCAAGGTCCACCGCTTCAAACCAAACTGGCTCACGGCTGAAATGATTCTTGTCTCCGAAAAGAACATCAATTTGGGTCTTGCCGATTGGTGAGTAGGAAAGGCCAGGGACTATGCTATGGAATACAGTCCGACTGGGGTGGAGCTGCTTCTGCTTGATTCCCAACTTCTCCATTGTGTCAGGGTACAGGATATTGATGTTGCTGCCGCCATCTATCAGGACTCTGGAGAAACGAGCAGCCCGCCTCTCTGTTGCAAAGGTATCATCTAGGAATAGGGCTTACGAACCAGGGGAGGGCATCACTTCCGGGTGGTCAGCCCTGCTCCAACTGATGGGCTTTTCAGACCAATGCATGAATTCTGGAGTATCTGATGCCACTGCCTGTACTTCTTGTTGTTGCTGCCGTCTGTTGCATCTGTCATCGGCCACACTAGTGAACACAATGTAGGCTCCATGCTCCTCAGGATACTCATCTTGTATGGTGCCGACTGGCCAAGCCGCCGGCTGCTGTGGTGGAGGAAGCGGCGGGCCGGCAGGCGGAGGAGGCAGGAGTCCATCTCCCTTGGCAATTCTTGTCAGCCAATGGCACTTCCGAGTAGTGTGATTGGACGGCTTCGCGCCACTATGTAACTTGCAGGGTGCATCAAGGGTCTGCTCGTAAGAGAAGGTGGGCAACCAATTGGGCTTGCCGCCCTTCTCACGCTTGGGCCCTGGCTAGCCTTCCTGCTGCTGGTCTTCAACTGTCGCCACCTGCCGGCTGGCGGAAGCCGGCTGGGTGGCCTTCTGCTTGTTGTCACTTGGATGCTGTCGCCGACTGGTGTCAGCAGCTGGAGTCCGAGGAGCCTGAGGTGCCACCTTGTCGGACGCATCAACTAGGATTTCTGCCTTCATGGAGGAGTCGGCTGTGGCGTGCTTGTCGGCAATGATTAGCAGTCCGTCGAGAGTCGCAGGCTCGTTGCAGAGAAGTCGGTGCTTGAGGAGGGTGCCCTCTCGGCACCCGGCGGTGAAGTACTCGATTGCCTGCACCTCGTGCACACCTTCACAAGAGTTGCGCAGCTCGGCCCTTGGACGCACAAGGAGAGCTGCCGGGGCTTGGGAGGTCGCTTGTACATGCTGGTGAAGTTGCGGGTGAAGGCTTTGGTGAAATCAACCCAGCTGTTGATGTTGCGGGCCTTCAAGCTGTTAAGCCACGTCCGGGATATGCCTTGAAGCATGAGCGGGATGTACTTCACAGCAACGCACTTGTTGCCGTTCGCTATGCTGACGGTCGTGGAGTAGTCGACCAGCCAGTCCTCCGGCTTCGCGGAGCCAGTGTACTTGGGCGTATCCCTTGGGAGTGTGAACCCTTTGGGGAAAGGCTCGTCTAGGATTCGTGGACCGAAACAAGGCGGTCCCAACGCGTCTTCTTCTTCTAATGCCAGGGATCGGTTGAGGTGGTCGATCCGAATGCGGACGTCGTTCTCTCGAACTCCCTCTCGGCAGCCAAGGCGGTCGCTGAGTGTTGGGTGCATGACAGGCGCGGAGTGGGATGCGTTTCTCCACGAGGCGGAGGGGGAGGCGGATCGCCTCATTGCTCCACTATCCGAGGGCGGCCATCTTCGTCATGCTCAATGGAAAGGTGAGTCCGGCTGCGGCTGGCAGCCAACTCATTGCCTCTTCTTCCGCGGGCGCCACCAGCGGGCGTCTGGGATGTCTTGTCGTGGTCCTGGCGAAGGGCGGGGGTTCGTCGTTCTACTGGACGGGCACTTCGGCGCGGCAGCCGGCTTCGTGCTGCACGGCGGCCGCGTCTAGGAGCTGCTGGACTCGCTCCGTCATGTGGCGACGCTCGTCACCCTCATACTTGTCCAGCTCATCCGTCACCGCTTGGGCTGCCCGGATGTTCTCCGCATGCGTGGCGTAGATGGGGCGTTCCGTCCCAAACATGCTGGCGATGGTTGTGCCACGCCGCCGAATCGAGCCGATGGGGCTAGGCCCCTCAGGGGCCGGTGTGCCTCCAAAGGCACGGTCCATCTCGCGCCGGTAGGCGTCTGAGAGGCGTCGCACGCTGGCCAGTCGGCCAGCGCTCTCAAGCAGCTGGACGCGGCGTGCTTCCATCGTCTCAGCGTCTGCGTCTTCTGCGATGGGCGCTGACAGATCTCACAGCGCCGCATCGAGTGGGTCTCGAACGCCTCCGTCCGAGCGCTCGCCACTATTGATGACAAGCACCTCCGTGACGGTTCTCCAGCCGATGTGCTCATGAGGAGGCAGCTCGTCGTAGACCACTATTTTGGTGGGGAACACGTCAAGTGATGCCGCGTCGGAGTCGACGATCATCGGGTCGGTGGAGCCAACAGACTCCAGGTCCACAGCAGGCTCGCTGGTGACGTGAAGCTGATCGACGAGGCTGATGAGGCGCCTCTCGGGGCAGCCGGTGCCCGCGTCGGAGGCCGGCTTGTCGGAGAGGTGGATCTCGCCAACAAGGTCGGCGAGGCAGGTCGCCGTGCAAGCGATCTCCGTGCCATGCAGCGCGTTGAGGCTGACGCCATCGGGCGTGCTGGGCTGCCTTCGCTCGCCATGAAGGAACAAGGTTCCCGTACAGAGCAGGTCTCCGGAAGACGGTGCACCTCACCCCACGGTGGGCGCCAAATGTCGTGGGTTGGGTGCGACATATGCCAATGGATGGCTTATCATGCTGGGACCGAGTAGAATGTCGCCGGTGCTTGGAAGCGGGATAAGGCGTAGACACGAATGCCGATGCACTTTACCCAGGTTCGGGGCTCTCCTAGGAGATAACACCCCTAGTCCTACTCTGTTGGGTCTCCGTATGATCACTAAGGCACAAGTGATACAATGGTGCTCCTTGAGCTGTGTGCTAGATGTAGAAGGAGGCAGGGTTAGCTCTCTTCTTACTCTAGGGTAGTGGCTAGTTCTAATGGAGTGGGAACCCTTTGCATGGGTGCCCTGGGGGGTTTATATAGGCCTACCCCCCAGGGGTACAATGGTAATCTGGCCGGGTACTGGACCCGGATGTCAGTGTCTCTGGTCGCCGACTTCTTCGCCGGCTGCTGGGGCCCGCCGCCTGGTGGGCCCCGCCGACTGGTATGGTACGGAGCCGACAGGATGCTCCCGCCGCTGGCGGGTCTGGTTGGTGGTTGTTCACTATAACCTTGCTGCTAATGACGGAGGCTTGGTCAGTAGAGTGTGCCTACAGTTCCGCCGCCTGATGGGAGATCATTGTAGCCACGTCATGTCTTATCTGGTTGATGGCGCACGGGCCCCGAGGGAGGAGCTGGCCGCCTGATGGAGGCCGGCCTCCCTGAGGTCCGGCTGTTGTGGCTTCTGTCGTCTTCCGGGCTCTTGCTGTCTGGTAGGGCCCGCCACCTGCAGGCCATACCGACAGGTCGTCGTGGGGAACAGGACTCCGCCTTTCAGGAGTGATGTCGAGGGAGGAGTGGCAACAGTGCCGCGCCGGGCGGATATCCCCGCCGGTACGAGGCACTGTAGCCATGCCAAGCCCAAGATTCGGGGGTGAGGGACTACACTGTAGCCTCACCCTGTCTTGTCCCTCTTGATGAGGGCGCACACTCTAAGGGAGCCGGGTGGCCGCCTTCTAGACATCGGCCTCTGTGGAGGCCGCCTGATAGGAGCCGGCCATTCTTGGTGCCGTCTGCTGGCACTTTGGCCGCCTTCGGGTAGCCGGCCATTAAGCCAGCCGGCCATCGGAAGGCGGTGCTTCAGTATGAGGTTTCGTGGGGCGAAGCCGGCCCAAAGACTTGACAGGTTAAGGGACTCGGTTCAGGCTACCCTTGGCCCATTACTCCGACAATAATAATATCAGGAACACTGAAGTTTCCACTATTTCCACGACCAATTAAGCATCGACTAGCAAATATGGCAAAGTAGCGTAAAACAGGAAAGTGTATGCTAGTGATTCTCACATCAGAACCCTTCTTCGAATCCCCTATAGTAATAGTTTTAACAAAACCATTGACGTCTTTATGATGTGGTTCACCTAAGCTGCCCTCAAAAGGTATTCTACAAACCGCGCAAAAATTACGTAATGACATTTCCTTAGTCTCATCATATAAATGAAAAGATACTGAAGGAGGTGAATTCTTAGGATAATAGTAAAAGTTTTGCACGAAGCTATTGGTGAGTAAGAGATACTATTCGATCCGGTCGTGGAGGAAGTCGGTGAGGCCCACATTTTCATCCAAAGAATAGAAGTCTTCATAAATCCCGGTTGCTCTCAAGAAATTATCACAAGGCCATTCACACGGCCTTACTTCCGCTACGCGAGGAAGATTATACTTGGCCTTTTCTTTCTCCTTAGCTTGCTTATCCTTGGAGCTTTGGCTAGAAGAACCCCTCAATAATCTCCTCATCATTTTCTGACAATTTCTGAAATTTTTAGTAACTTCAAAGTAATAGTGAATCAAACTAAACAAGATTTATAGCAACTACTCCCACAAGTGCCTAGAGCCTATATCATGCATTCAAATTACTAGGGACCTCATAAATTTGACATGCAAGCAAAAGAACAGGGTCACCTATGCAGCAAAAATTTGCAATGAGTAAAGCACTAGAACAAAAACTAATTGGACCAATGGAGGAGTCACATACCAAGCAACGATCTCCCACAGCAGTTTTGTGAATAGAGCTTTGAGCAAGGAGATCGAAAATCAAAGCAAAATGAGCTAGAACTCGTGCTTGAGCTGGATGGGAATTTTTTTGGGAGGAAGATGGAGTGTGTGAGTGCAGGAATATCTGGAGGGGTCCACCGTGGGCCCACGAGACAGGGGGGCATGCCCTGGACCCTCGTGGCCAGGTGCTTGCCCCCCTGTTGTGTTGTCAGTGCCTAAAATCCTCAAATATTCCATAAAAAATCATACTAAATTTGCAGGGCATTTGGAGCATTTTAGTTTTGGGATATTTTTTTTGCATGGATAATTCAGAAATAGACAGATAATGCTATTTTTGCTTTATTTATTCTAAATAACAGAAAGTAAAAAGAGGGTACAGAAGGTTGTGCCTTCTAGTTTCATCCATCTCATGATCATCACAATGAATCCACTAACAAGGTTGATCAAGTCTTGTTAACAAACTCATTCTTAATAACATGGAACCGGAGAAATTTCGAATAACACTAGGTTACCTCAACAGGGATATGCACATCCCCAACAATAAGAATATCATATTTTTTTCTTGACAAAAGGAAGAGGAAATTCAAAAGCTCCAATAATAATAGTTGGAACTTTTCCAATAGAATTGATGGTGTGAATTTGAGGTTGTTTCATCGGAAAGTGTATCGTATTCATTACCATTAACATGAAAAGTGAGATTGCCTTTGTTGCAATCAATAATAGCCCCTGCATTATTCAAAATCGGTCTACCAAGGATAATCGACAGACTATCGTCCTCAGGAATATCAAGAATAACAAAGTCCGTTAAAATAGTAACATTTGCAACCACAACAGGCACATCCTCACAAATACCGACAGGTATAGCAGTTGATTTATCAGCTATTTGCAAAGACATTTCAGTAGGTTTCAACTTATGCCATTCAATTCAATGATATAAAGAAGAGAGGCATAACACTAACACCGGCTCCAAGGTCACATAAAGCAGTTTTAACATTGTTTCTTTTAATGGAGCATGGTATAGTTGGCACTCCTGGATCTCCATGTTTCTTTGGTATTCAACCTATAAAAGTGTAATTAGCAAGCATGGTGTAAATTTCAGCTTCAGGTATCTTTCTTTTATTTATAATGATATCCTTCATGTATTTAGCATAAGGGTTTACTTTAAGCATATCAGTTAAGTCCATATGTAAGAAGATAGGTCTAATCATTTCAGCAAAGCACTCAAAATCCTCATCATCCTTTGCCTTGGATGGTTTAGGAGGAAATGGCATGGGTTTCTGAACCCATGGTTCTCTTTCTCTACCGTGCTTCCTAGCAACAAAATCTCTTATCATAATGTTGATTCTTTGACTGTGGGTTATCAAGATCAACAACAGGTTCAATCTCTACTTCATTATTATTGCTAGGTTGAGCATCAACATGAACATTACCATTAACATTATCACTAGGTTCATGTTCATCACCTGATTGTGTTTCAGCATCAGAAATAGAGATATCAATGCGATTCTCAAGTGTGTCTACAACAGGTTCACTAGAGGCATGCAAAGTCCTGTCATTTTTCTTTTTCTTCTTTTTAGAAGGACTAGGTGCATCTAAATTATTTCTCTGAGAATCTTGCTCGATTCCCTTAGGGTGGCCTTCAGGATACAAAGGTTCCTGAGTCATTCTACCAGTTCTAGTAGCCACTCTAACAGCAAAATCATTTTTACTATTTAATTCATCGAGCAAATCACTTTGAGATTTAAGTACTTGCTCCGCTTGAGTGGTAACCATAGAAGCATATTTGCTAATGAGTTTAATTTCACCTTTAACTCTAGCCATATAATCACTGAAGTGTCCTATCTCGAAAGCATTATTCTTTAATTCTCTACCAACATAAGGATTAAAACTTTCTTGTCTAGGCATAAAGTCATCAAATTCGTCTAAGACGGGATTTCAACCTTATCATATCTATAGAGAGAATTTACCTTTACTCTATGTCGGGTTATCAAGACAATGTGTTCCTTCAACAGGAGGTATATTAAGACCATGTATTTCTTCAATAGGAGGTAAATTCTTAACATCTTCAGCTTCAATACCTTTTTCTTTCATTGATTTCTTTGCCTCTTGCATATCTTCAGTACTGAGAAATAGAACACCTTTCTTCTTCGGAGTTGGTTTAGGAATAGGCTCAGGAGTTCGCTCAATTGGCTCAGGAAGATTCCAATTATTTTTGATAGTCAACATATTATTCAATAACAATTCAGCTTGGTCGACTGTTCTTTCCCTGAAAACACAACCAGCACAACTATCTGAGTGGTCCTTGGAAGCATCGGTTAGTCAATTATAAAAGATAGTAAGTATTTCATTTTTCTTAAGAGGGTGATCAGGCAAAGCATTAAGTAATCGGAGAAGCCTCCCCCAAGCTTGTGGGATACTCTCTTCTTTGATTTGCACAAAATTATATATTTCCCGCAAGGCAACTTGTTTCTTATGAGCAGGGAAATATTTAGCAGAGAAGTAACAAATCATATCCTGGGGACTACGCACACAACCAGGATCAAGAGAATTAAACCAAGTTTTAGCATCACCCTTTAATGAGAACGGAAATATCTTAAGGACATAGTAATAGCGGGACTTCTCATCATTAGTAAATAGGGTGGCTATATCATTTAACTTGGTAAGATGTGCTACAACAGTTTCAGATTCATAGCCATAAAAAGGATCAGATGCAACCAAAGTAATTATCTCAGGATGAACAGAGAATTCATAATCCTTATCAGTAACAAAGATAGGTGAAGTAGCAAAAGCAGGGTCAAATTTCATTCTAGCATTCAGAGTTTTCTGTTTAGGTTTAGCTAGTAATTTCTTAAGATCTGATCTATCATTGCAAGCAAAAAGATCTCTAGCAGTTTCTTCATCCATAACATAACCCTCAGGAACAACAGGTAATTCATACTTAGGGGGAGAACATTCATCATCACTATCATCAATAATTTCATCATCAATAATTTCATTCTCTCTAACCCTAGCAAGTTTTTCATCAAGAAATTCACCTAATGGCAAAGTAGTATCAAGCATAGAAGTAGTTTCATCATAAGTATCATGCATAGCAGAAGTGGCATCATCAATAACATGTGACATATCAGAAATCATAGCAGTAGAAGGTTTAGGTGTCGCAAGTTTACTCATAACAGAAGGAGAATCTAGCGCAGAGCTAGATGGCAGTTCCTTACCTCCCCTCGTAGTTGAGGGAAAATCTTAGTTCTTGCGTCTTTCAAGTTCTTCATAGTGATCAGCAGATATAAATCCCAAGTGACTCAAAGAATAGAGCTTTGGTCCCCGGCAACGTCGCCAGAAAATAGTCTTGATAACCCACAAGTATAGGGGATCGCAACAGTTTTCGAGGGTAGAGTATTCAACCCAAATTTATTGATTCGACATAAGGGGAGCCAAAGAATATTCTCAAGTATTAGCAGTTGAGTTGTCAATTCAACCACACCTGGATAACTTAGTATCTACATCAAAGTATTTAGTAGCAAAGTAGTATGATAGTAATGGTAACAGTGGCAAAAGTAACGATAGCAGTTTTGTAGTGATTGTAACAGTAGCAACGGAAAAGTAAATAAGCAAAGCACAATATGTGAAAAGCTCGTAGGCATTGGATCAGTGATGGATAACTATGTCGGATGCGATTCCTCATGTAATAGTTATAACATAGGGTGACACAGAACTAGCTCCAATTCATCAATGTAATGTAGGCATGTATTCCAAATATAGTCATACGTGCTTATGGAAAAGAACATGCATGACATCTTTTGTCCTACCCTCCCGTGGCAGCGGGGTCCTAGTGGAAACTAAGGGATATTAAGGCCTCCTTTTAATAGAGAACCGGACCAAAGCATTAACACATAGTGAATACATGAACTCCTCAAACTACGGTCATCACCGAGAAGTATCCCGATTATTGTCACTTCGGGGTTGTCGGATCATAACACATAATAGGTGACTATAGACTTGCAACATAGGATCAAGAACTCACATATATTCATGAAAACATAATAGGTTCAGAGATGAAATCATGGCACTCGGGCCCTAGTGACAAGCATCAAGCATAGCAAAGTGATAGCAACATCAATCTCAGAACATAGTGGATACTAGGGATCAAACCGTAACAAAACTAAGTTGATTACATGGTAAATCTCATCCAACCCATCACCGTCCAGCAAACCTACGATGGAATTACTCACGCACGGTGGTGAGTATCATGAAATTGGTGATGAAGGATGGTTGATGATGACGACAACGACAAATCCCCCTCTCCGGAGCCTCAAACGGACTCCAGATCAGCCCTCCCGAGAGAGATTAGGGCTTGGCGGTGGCTCTGTATCGTAAAACGCGATGAAACTTTCTCTCTGGGTTATTTTCTCCATGAAACGGAATATATGGAGTTGGAGTTGATGTCGGTGGAGCATCAGGGGGCTCACAAGACAGGGGGGCGCACCCAGGGGGAGGGAGCACGCCCCCCACCCTCATGGACAGGGTGTGGGCCCCCTGGCCTTGACTCTTTCGCTAGTATTTTTTATATGTTCCAAAAATTATCTCCGTGGATTTTCAGGTCATTCCGAGAACTTTTGTTTTCTGCACAATAAACAACGCCATGGCAGTTCTGCTGAAAACAGCGTTAGTCCGGGTTAGTTTCATTCAAATCATGCAAGTTAGAGTCCAAAACAAGTGCAAAAGTGTTTGGAAAAGTAGATATGTTGGAGACGTATCAAACACCACCGCACCAGCACTTGCTCACGCAACCGGGCCTCCTCTCGCACTCGCTCCCGCTCATAGCAGCCTGTCCTCAGTCTCTGGCGCGCTAGGTGGGCCTTTCTCTTTGGCTAAGCTCGACGCCCTCATGGTAATTACATGTCGCAGCAACATATATATATATATATATATATATATAGAATATTCCATTTTCGTTGCCTTTCGGATGTTTTACGCCATAGACATGTGTTTGCAGGCCGACGAAACCCCGTGCACCATACTCTACTTGATCAAAGGCTAGAAGGTGGACGTGGGAAAGGGGGTGATAATGAACCCCTTGCAACCGTCCGCCTTTTTGCGCTACATATGAGCTCCGTCATGAAGAGAGAAGAAGTCTCGCAAATCTGTGTGGCGGATCCATACTACATGCATGAGTCTTTCTTGAGTCTCGGCGACTTTGAGCGTGAAACTGCTAGGGAGTACCTCCAAAACATCATGGTACAGAATAAGGACCAGGAAATTGTCCTCCTGCCTTATCATCCAAAGTAAGTCAGTTCCGGACAACCCTTTGGTACATTTCAATCATTCCTTCTCGCTCATATGGAGAATAATTTGAGGTGTCTTTTCCCCATAGCAACGGGCACACCGTCCTTATAGTTCTTTACCCGCAAGTCTCCCATGTTGTGTATTTCGACCCTTCCAGAGACAACGATAAGAAGGACTACACCCACATAATGAATATTCTAGATTATGCTCTCCAAGGCTTCAACATTAGGGGTGGCCATGTGCAGATCAGGAAACAAAGGAACAAGAAGATGGGTTTCGCGCATAAAACTAACTTCTGCAGCATCCATGTCCCAAAACCAAGCAAGAAAGATGGATTCTACATCCTCCATCTCATGATTGAGTTCAACACGGATTACCAAAAGCTTCCCATCACAAACAGAAATGATGATCATATCCACAAGTGGGTAGAATCTCATGGAGAAGCGGATTATAAATTTAGAGATCACTTCTTTCGCATCCAAAGGGACATTGCGACGATCATCATGAAAGAAGTCGTCGATGAGAAGGGGATGTTCCACCATGGCCCTATATCGCGAGCTGACGTCCGAACTTGCATAGGCATGCAACGTCATGACCTCACGCCGTTCAAGAAGCTAGGGTCCATCCTCGATGATATGGAAGGATGGAACTTCTAGTGATTTACGATGCCGATGATGATGATATGTGTCGGTTGAACTTGTATACTTTCTGTAGCGATGAAACTTTGTGATGTCCATGGTCCCTGCCAAACTTGCGTAATGCTACTTTGCTAGTTTGAGTACGATGGCCTGCATACCTCTAGTTAATTAGTTTGCATACTGTATTCGTGTTGCTCTAGTATATTTTGTTTCATATGATTGTACATCCTCTTGATGAAGATGCATCTCTAACAGGTACCTAGCTTCTTGATGGCGAGATGGCAGTGCTATGTCGTGTACAAAGGGAAGGTTCCGGGGTTCTACAACGAGTGGCCTGAGTGTCAGGTGCAAGTGAATGGGGTCTCGGGCGCCAGCCATAAAGGCTTCAAAAGCAAACAAGAAGCAGAAGCTAGTTACTTGAGGTTCATGCTAGCGTGAGAGAGGACTCGTAACTGCCGCCTCATGTACTACATAGTTCCGCTCTCACTCATAGTGATAGCTCTTCTCGCGTATATCATTATTTAGATGGATGAAGTTGTAGTTGCAAGTATTCGAGACTTGCATGTATCGCTATTTTCGAGATGATGACGAGATACCACTTTGTGTTGGATGATGATTATGATGAGACTATTTGTATGTATATGCTATGATTACATTTGTGGTCCCGTAGCCATTTATATGTGCATGATGATGACATTTGTATGTTCTAAAGATTCTTGTATAAAGCATGTTCAAATACAGAACAAATATGCAGAAAAAAAATCAAAAACTACTAAAATTAGCAGTAGCGAGTGGAGAAAAGTTAGCAGCAATGTGACAGTAGCAGTAGCGCGTCCCAGCAAAGAGCGCTAGAGCTATTAGAAGTAGCGAGCTGCCATACAGCACGCTGCTGCTACACTTGCATAGCAATAGCACGGGCGTACACACGCTGCTGCTACGGGTTAGCTGTAGCGCCTTATCAGTAGCGCCGGCCTCCGCGCTACTGCTATACCTAGAACCCACGCTGCTGCTAGGCTTTTCCCCAGTAGTTTATAACTCCAAGAATATCGAGGAGAACATGGTATTGAAGATCAAAGAGAGAGAAGAAGCCATCTAATTAACTAGCTATGGACCTATAGGTCAGTGGAAACTACTCACACTTCATCCGAAGGGCAATAGAGTTGATGTAGATGCCCTCTGTGATCGAATCCCCTCCGGTAGATTGCGAGAAAAAGCCTCAAGATGGGATCTCACAGGAACAGAAGGTTACGATGGTGGGAAAGTATTTTTGTGGATCTCTCTGATCATTTGGGAATATTTTGGGATTTATAGAGCTGAGAGGGAGGTCAGTGGACTCTTGAGGGGGCCACAAGCCAGGGCGCCCCCCTAGGTCATGCCCTGAGGGCTTGTTGTGCCATCAGGACTCTTCTGACTTCGTCTCCATGTTCCGTGGATGTCTGCTGGTCCAAGAAAATCATCGCAAAAGTTTTATTCCATTTGGACTGTGTTTGATATTCCTTTTCTATAAAACTCAAAAACAGGGAAAACAGAAACAGACACTAGGCTCTAGGTTAATAGGTTAGTCCCAAAAATAATATAAAATGGCATATTAATGCATATAAAACATCCAAAACAAATAATATAATATAATGGAACAATAAAAAATTATAGATACATTTGAGACGTATCAAGCATCCCCAAGCTTAATTCCTACTCGTCCTCGAGTAGGTAAATGATAAAAACTAATTTTCTGATGTGGAATGTTATCTAACATATTTATCCAGGTAATTTTCTTTGTTGTGGCATGAATGTTCAGATCCATAAGATTCAAATCAAAAGTTTAATATTGACATAAAAACAATAATACTTCAAGCATACTAATAAAGCAATCATGTCTTCTCAAAATAACATGGCCAATGAAACTTATCCCTACAAAATCATATAGTCTGGCTATGCTCCATCTTCATCACACATAGTATTTCATCATGCACAACCTCGATGACAAGCCAAGCAAATGTTTCATACTTTTAGTGTTCTCAAACTTTTCCAATTCTCACACAATACATGAGCGTGAGACATGGATATAGCACTAGGGGAATAGAATATGGTGGTTGTGGGGAAGACAAAATGAAGGAGATAGTCTCACATCAACTAGGTGTAACACGTATCCTTACCCAGCGCTACTACTATGCTCTGTAGCAGTAGCGCTTCACACGAACCCGCGCTACTACTAACCCTACCTTATCCTCCCCACGAGCTCGACCCTCTCACTCACTCTCCCTCTCAGACACTCTCGCCCGCGCCGATATCCATCATTTGCCGCCGCCGCGCTCCTCCTCCACCGAGGTACTGCCTCGATCCATCCTTCCCTCCCTCCTCCTCCCACCGCTCTCTCCTCCCTCCTCCTCCCACCGAGCTCTCCTCCCTCATCCTCCCACCGCGCCCTCCTCCCTCCTCCTCCGGCCGCCCCCTCCTCCCTCCTCCTTCGGCCGCCACTTGCCCCTCCTCCATCCTCCACCGGCATCCCTACTCCCATCGCCCCTCCCTCCTCCTCCTCCGGCCGCCCCCTCCCCCTCCTCCTCCGGCCACCCCCTTCCCCTCTTCTCTCCTCCCTCCCTCCCGTGTATCTATTATTGCAAATTGTAGGTAATTTAAATGTCGATTTTAGAATGTAGACATTGTAGAATGTAGGTTTTTAGTAGAATAATTTTTTTGACTATTTTAGGTGTTTTGAATAAAATATAAGTAAGAAAATTTAGGGTAGAACCAGGGTAGTAGAATTTTTAGCAAGTGTTTAATAGAAATAGTTTATTTAGTAAGTGATTAATATAACAAGTTTATTTATATTAAGTGCATAATAGAACTAGTTTATTTAGTTAATGCTTAATAGAACTAGTTTATTTATAGTAAGTGCTTAATAGAACTAGTTTACTTAGTAAGTAGTTAATAAAACTAGTTTATTTATTAAGTAGTTAATAAAACTAGTTTATTTAGTAAGTGCTTAATAAAACTAGTTTAGAGAGAGACCTATATTGGCAAATTTAGTATGTTAGGATTATATACAAGATATTTTGAAATGTTTCTGTTCATATTTTCAACCATTGAAATGCAATGGCCATCGATAAGTGGCCTATGTTTTGCCGGAGTGTCGATTAATTTCCGTTCCGGCAAATTTCAGGCATTCAATATGTCCTTTTTTAGCAAAGGTGATGCCGGATTTTTTGGGTTTTGCCATCGAGTTATAATCTTTGAATTTTGAACATAGGAGATGTCTGATGACGATGGGATCTCGGAGTGCGGGTACTGCTACAATGACCGGGGTTTGTGCGACATGTTTTCTTACCTGCAAAATGATAGGTTTTTCAACGTGAAGCTGGAAGAGACCTTTGATGTTTGTATGGTACACAACAACAAGCATTTCATCATAATTAATATCATCACTTATGCTTCTTTTGTTCAATGTGTAATTTATGGATTTTTTTTTCAATTTGATTAGTACATCCCGTGCCATGCTAGACCATATGTATTAGAGAAGCTTGGTTTAGGTTTAGATGACTTTGAGAATGTGGAGACGAGGAGGGCTCACTTAAGAAATAAACATGGTTATGAGTTTCTGGTTAAGCGGTACAATGCGGTCAATCACTCTCATTTCGGTTGCTCTAATTGGGAAGCTTTTGCAAGGCATATGGATTTAAGGAGGGAATGCAAATAAGATTGGATATTCATCCCGAAGATTATGATGATGATGATAATATCGACATCTGGGTGGATGTGGATATGCCTCCAGTTTTGCCTAGATGTGAGTTTGTCAAACTAATTTGTTAATTTCAGTAATTTATGTTGTTAATTTAAAAATATTTGGTGCTTGTCGGTACTAAACTTATTTATTTATAATTTTCAGCTTATTTCTTATCTTCAAGAAATACTCGGAAGGTAGTAGACAACACATACTACAACTATGACTCCAAGCTTAATTGTGAGGAGAAAGGTTATCTTGTCTCATTCATAGAAGATGTTGAGGCCTTCAAAACCAATCACTCTATCATCCCAAATTATACTAGATATGTGCGACTAGTGCATAAATTGCTTGATGGTAACTTTATTGCCAAAAACTTGGTAAGATTTTGTTAATGATGGTAACTTCATCGCATAAATTATTCTTAAGTAAACTATATTGCTAACTATATGTGTTACTATTACGTTTTTGAACAGAGGCTCCCAAAGCAGGTTGTGCTTGACATGCTATTTACGGAAGGTGATATGCATATGGTTAGCTTATGACCAACTCCTTCGAAGGCTTACCATACATCATACTCGATTTCTTCAAATGATGGAAGGCTCAAAGTCAAAGAATGGAGCACAGTGATGAATGCGCACATGTAAATAATTGGAGACAAAATGAATGTGCGCAAGCCACAAGTTGGAGATAGGTTTATGTCCATTCTCCATTATGGAGAAGGACCGGTTTATCTGTTTTAAGGAGAGAGGAGTAGGTCCTAGGTATTAAGAACAATTAGTTGGTGTTGATTATATATGACTCTGATGATGATGAGAAGCTCTTATTATGTGCTACAATGTCTTAGACTTGATGGTGATGCTGAGTAGGAGTAGTGATTATCAGTACTATGATGATGATGAGGAGGAGTTATTATTATAACTAGTGACCAAGTTGTTATATGATGTCTCATGGACAAAAATGATGATGATGATGATGAGTTATACGACAATGACATATTATGATGATAAGTTGTTAATGATATGATGATGATGATGATGATGATGATAAGTTATTATGTCATTGGGTGAAAGAATCGCGGATTAGTTTCAAATCGATGGATCCAAAGTGACCATTGGTTACTTTGGATCCATGCACTTGAAACTAATCCATGGTTCTTTCACCTAGTGATTTGATAACTCATTATAATGTAAAAACAATCTCTAAATTGCTACTGTATGAAAAATTGTGTAAAGGTGTATGAATACGACCTAAAATTCAAAAGAAATAGAATACAGAATAATAGTAGTAGCGCGGGCAGAGAGAAGCGCTACTAGTAATTACCAGTAGCGGTTGTTTGGGAAAGCGCTACTACTAAGTAGATATAGCAGTAGTGCATGCCAGCAGGCGCTACTGCTAAGCTTTAGCTATAGCGTCATATCAGTAGCGCAGTTACCCGCGCTATTGATAGGCCAAAAACCAGCGCTACTGCTAGGCTTTTCCCTAGTTGCGCCCACAGCCACCACAAGACACCTGGGTGCGCCCCAGGGCCCAGGCGCACCATGGTGGGTTGTGCTCACCTCGTACGTCTGTTGGAGCTCTACTTCAGGTGCAAGGAAGCTTATATCCGGAAAAAATCATGTTAATATTTCAGCGGATCAGAGTTACGGATCTCCGGGAATATAAGAAATAGTTTTTGGCCAGAAAATAGGAACGTGAAACAGAAGAGAATAGAGAGGGAGAACCAATCTCGGAGGGGCTCCTTCCCCTCCGCCGCCATGGAGGCCACAGACCAGAGGGGGAACTCTCCTACCATCTAGCTGGGAGGCCAAGGAAGAAGAAGGACGGGGGCTCTCTCCCCCTCCCTCCCGGTGGCGCTGGAGTGCCGCTGGGGCTACGATCATGACGATTATCTACGTCAACAATCTTTCTACCATCAGCATGAACTTTCTCCCCCTCTATGCAGTAGTGTAACACCTCTTCTCCAAGATGTAATCTCTACTTAAACATGGTGCTCAACTCCATATATTATTTCCCAATGATCTATGGTTATCTTATGATGTTTATGTAGATTCGTTTTGTCCTGTGGGCTAATCGGATCTTGGTTGCTATGAGTGTATATTTTATTTATGGTTCTGTCCTACGGTGCCCTCCATGTTGCACAAACGGAAGGGTCCCTGCTGTAGGGTGTTGCAATACATTCATGATTCGCTTATGGTGGGTGGCATGAGTGATAGAATACACAGATCCGAGTAAGTGGGTTGTTGTGTATGGGAGTGAAGAGGACTTGAGACTTAATGCTATGGTTGGGTTTCAGGACCCTAATGATCTTTAGTAGTTGCGGATGCTTGCGAGAGTGCCAATCATAAGTGCATATGATCCAAGTAGAGAAAGTATGTTAGCTGATGCCTCTCCCTCATATAAAATTGCAAGAATGATTACCAGTCTAGTTATGGATTGCCTAGGGACAAATGACTTTCTCGTGGACAAAAGCTATCTACTTTTATTACCTTGCAATTTATTTGTAGTTTTATTCTCGTAAAGTACTCGTAGTTTTATTCTTGCAAATTAGTTTCATACCTGTTCTAGGTAAAGCAAAGGTCAAGTCTGCGTACAATGCTATTGGGGGTCGATAGAACTTGAGGGAATATTTGTTCTACCTTTAGCTCCTCGTTGTGTTCGACAGTCTTATTTATCAAAGAAGATTACAAACGATCCCCTATACTTATGGGTTATCAAGATCTTTTTCTGGTGCCGTTGCCAGGGAGCAATAGCGTGAGGTGAATATTATCATGTGTTTTTTTCTTTATCACTAAGTAGATTTTATTTTCCGTACTAAGTTGTTCCCTATCTTTAGTTATGGGTAGGAAACGCAAAATACCAAAAAAATTAGTTGTACCTGCTAAACAAATGGTTGCTGAACCACCCTAAATCTATCATACTACTGAAGGTTTCTACTTGGATCATCTTCGATCCATTAGTTCTTGTGCTGAAAACCCAACTAGCTTAGTTGAGGGAAAATCATTAAATGGGTATGCTTATTTTGTGCGACACTGCTTATCTAAAAAATAGTAACTTTTATGGCATCATATTAAAAGTTTGTATTGCTATGCTTTGAATTTATGCGAAATACATGGTTTTACTTGTTGTCCTGAAGACCATAAAAAACACCTTCCCTTCCAATGTAAGTTTAGGGATAATGGAACTTTATCTTCTTATGCCAAGGGTGTCTATAATAACTTTTCAACAAACTGAAGAATTTGTTGCTTTTAGGGGCGCTGATACGTCTCCAACGTATCTATAATTTTTTATTGTTCCATGCTATCATATTATCTGTTTTGGATGTTTAATAGGCTTTATTATGCACTTTTATATTATTTTTAGGACTAACCTATTAACTGAAGGCCCAGTGCAAATTGCTGTCTTTTGCCTATTTCAGTGTTTCGCAGAAAAGGAATATCAAATGGAGTCCAAACGGAATGAAACCTTTGGGAGAATCATTTTTGGAACAAACGCAATCCAGGAGACTTGGAGTGGACGTCAAGGAAGCAACGAGGTGGCCACGAGGTAGGAGGGCGCGCCCAGGGGGGTAGGCGCGCCCCTCTCCCTCGTGGGCCCCTCGCGGCTCTACCGGCCTACTTCTTTGGCCTATATATACTCATATACCCCGAAAACATCCAGGAGCACCACGAAACCCTATTTCCACCACCGCAACCTTCTGTACCCATGAGATCCCATCTTGGGGCCTTTTCCAGCGCTCCGCCGGTGGGGGAATCGATCACGGAGGGCTTCTACATCAACACCATAGTCTTGCCGATGATGTGTCCGTAGTTTATCACATACCTTCGGGTCCATAGTTATTAGCTAGATGACTTCTTCTCTCTCTTTGATTCTCAATACAAAGTTCTCCTCAATCTTCTTGGATATCTATTTGATGTAATACTTTTTGCGGTGTGTTTGTCGAGATCCGATGAGTTGTGGGTTTATGATCAAGATAATCTATGAATATATTTGATTCTTCTCTGAATTCTCATATGTATGATTTGATATCTTTGCAAGTCTCTTTGAATTATCAGTTTGGTTTGGCCTACTAGATTGATCTTTCTTGCAATAGGAGAAGTGCTTAGCTTTGGGTTCAATCTTGCGGTGTCCTTTCCCAGTGACAGCAGGGGCAGCAAGGCACGTATTGTATTGTTGCCATCGAGGATCAAAAGATGGAGTTTCTATCATATTTCTTGAGTTTATCCTTCTACATCATGTCATCTTGCTTAATGCGTTACTCTATTCTTACGAACTTAATACTCTAGATGCATGCTGGATAGCAGTCGATGTGTGGAGTAATAGTAGTAGATGCAGAATCGTTTCGATCAATTTGTAACGGACGTGATGCCTATATACATGATCATGCCTAGATATTCTCATAACTATGCGCTTTTCTATCAATTGTTTCGACAGTAATTTGTTCGCCCACCGTAAGATAAGCTATGTTGAGAGAAGCCACTAGTGAAACCTATGGCCCCCGGGTCTCGTTTCCATCGTATTATATCTTTTTTATTTACATTGCATCTCGTTTACTATTTTGCAATCTTTACTTTTCAATCTATACAACAAAAATACCAAAAATATTTATCTTATTATCTCTATCAGATATCACTTTTGCAAGTGGTCGTGAAGGGATTGACAACCCCTTTATCGCGTTGGTTGCAAGGTTCTTATTTGTTTGTGCAGGTACAAGGCAACTCGCGTGTAACCTCCTACTGGATTGATACGTTGGTTCTCAAAAACTGAGGGAAATACTTACGCTACTTTGCTGCGTCACCCTTTCTTCTTCAAGGGAAAACCAACGCATGCTCAAGAGGTAGCAAGAAGGATTTCTGGCGCCGTTGCCAGGGAGGCTTACGCCAAGTCAAGTCAAGATTTGATCTCTCCACAACTCGCCAATTTCTGGCATCGTGGTCGGAAAGATCTACGCACAAGTCAAGACATACCAAGTACCCATCACAAACTCGTATTCCTTGCATTACATTATTTTACATTTGCCTCTCATTTTCCTCTCCCCCACTTCACCCTTGCCGTTTTATTCACCCCTTTTTCGTTAGCCTCTTTTCACACTACTAGGGAAAAGCTTATACACAGACGCTTACTAGTAGCGAGGGTTAAAAACCCTTGCTACTGCTACTTACTAGTAGCGCAGGTTTTTAAACCTCGCTACTACTAAGTTGATAGTAGTAGCGCGGGTTTCTAACCCTCGCTACTACTAAGCGGTCTCTACCGTGCCCCCCGGGACATGCCATAGTAGTAGCGCGGGTTTTTAACCCTCGCTACTACTAAGTTGATAGCAGTAGTGTTGGTTTTTAACCCTCGCTACTACTAAGTGGTCTCTACAGTGCCCCTGGACCATGCCATAGTAGTAGTGATGGTTATAAACCCGCGCTACTACTAAGTTGATAGTAGTTGCGGGGGTTTTTACCCCTCGCTACTACTAATCGTCTGCCATAGTAGTAGCGCGGGATATGGCCTGTTTGCAAATTTTTCAAACTCTACCCCCCCCCTGTGGATCGCCTTTTCAGTTAAAAAAATAAAAGAAAATGATGAAAATGTCAAACAAATAAAAGAAAATAAGTTTCCCATGTGATATGTGGTCTAGTTGTTGGGAAAATTTGCAAATATGAATTTCGACTTCATTTGCAAAATCTCTCGAGAATTTGGAAAAATGGGCATAACTTTTGCATACTAACTCGGATGGAAAAGTTTTTTATATGAAAAATCATCTACTCGAAAGATTACATCCGAATTTAGCCAGGGGAACCCCGTTAAACATTTTCAAAATCCTCAAAAACCTAACAGAAAAAAGTTAGGGGGCTTTTAAGATCTGGAAGCAAAAAAATTCATCATATTTCAGTTTTTTTTATTTTTGTTAAATCTGGTCAAACTATGGTCAAACTAATTATTCAAGAATATTAGTGTTACTAAATAATTATTTCGGTTTTTTTGAATTTTGGTCAACTCTGGTCAAACTATGGTCAAACTATGGTCAAACTAATTATTCAAGAAATATTAGTGTTACTAATTTTTTAGAACAATAGTTTCAAACTCAAACAGTGAAATGTGTGACTTCATGCTCAAGCTAAATTCCTGGGGTTAATAGGATTGACATCTTACTATTGTAAGGAAAACAACAAGTGCAGACTTGGAAATGAGGGAGAATAGAACCCGGAAGTTAGATGATTTGGAATGATGAGGGGTGATTAGAGATTAGAGATTAAATTGAGCAACGATGTGGGGTAATTAGAGATTTGAGGTTAAAATAATTCAGAAATTTGAAAATTAGGGGAAAAAATCGAATTTTTTTTTCGAAAAAAATCAAAAAATATAACGGACGTAGTAGTAGCGCGGGTTTTTAGCCACGCTACTACTAACGGACGTAGTAGTAGCGCGGGTGGTACCCGCGCTACTGCTATACATTAGCTGTAGCGCATTATTAGTAGCGCCGGTCCCGCGCTACTAATAGGCCCAAAACCCGCGCTGCTGCTAGGCTTTTCCGTAGGAGTGTCACTTGCTTCTTGTGTTCTTGGGTGTTTGTGTGCCTATTTGCCCCGATGGATTTACCAAAAAGCGTTGATCCCCACCTTACAAGGTTGGAAGAGATTGAAAACAATGTTAGAAGCTTTATGTCTTTGCAGTTTGAGCATAATAATTTCTTCAAAAATGAGCTTAAATAACAAAATAGTTTTATGGAATACATGAATAAAGAGCTTGATGATATGTCTAAGTAATTTTATGGTTTGAAATCTCAGTTTGCTCGGCTTGAAAATTTGGTAGGCCAAATTTCGGATAAGCAGGCCACATTAGTTAATAACATGGCCGCTAAATCGGAAGATCGAGACAAAAATAATGATCAAGATCTGAAAGTGATTGACATGTCTCCTATTAAATCTTTATTTTCCAATATGAATCTTTATAAAGATGAGACTAGAGATGAGTCAACTTTAGCTAAAAGGCGTCCCAATGATTCGGAGTTTTTTTATCTTGATGCAAAAATTGGTAAAAGTGGGATTGAAGAGGTCAAAACTTTAAATAGCAATGAACCCACTATTTTGGATTTCAAGGATTTAATTATGATAATTGCTCTTTGATAGATTGTATTTCCTTGTTGCAATCCGTGCTAAATTCTCCTCATACTTATAGTCAACATAAAGCTTTTACAAAACATATCGTTGATGCCTTAATGCAATCTTATGAAGAAAAACTTGAATTAGAAGTTTCTATCCCTAGAAAACTTTATGACGAGTGGGAACCTACTATTAAAATTAAGAATAAACATCATGAATGCCATGATTTTTGTGATTTGGGTGCTAGTGTTTCCACGATTCCTAAAACTTTGTGTGATATGCTAGGTTTCCATGAATTTGAGGATTGTTCTTTAAAGTTGCATCTTGCTGATTCCACCATATAGAAACCTTTGGGAAGGATTAATGATGTTCTTATTGTTTCAAATAGTAATTATGTGCCCGTAGATTTCATTGTCTGTGATATAGATTGTAATCCTTCCTGTCCTATTATTCTTGATAGACCTTTCCTTAGAACGATTGGTGCAATTATTGATATGAAAGAAAGAAATATTAGTTTCCAATTTCCATTAAGGAAAGGCATGTAGTACTTTCCTAGGAAGGAAATTAAATTACCTTATGAACCTATTATGAGAACCACTTATGAATTGAATACCAAAGATGGTAATACCTAAATCTATTCTTCTTTTTATGCCTAGCTAAGGGCGCTCGATAGCGCTCGTTGGGAGGCAACCCAATTTTATTTTTGTTCTTTACTTTTTGTTCCTGTTCTGTAATAAATAATTCATCTAGCCTCTGGTTAGATGTGGTTTTGTGTTTTAATTAGTGTTTGTGCCAAGTAAAACCTTTAGGATAACCTACGGTGATAGTTAATTTGATCTTGCTGAAAAAGAGAAACTTTTGGGCGAACGATATTAGTTTTCGTAAATCACAGAAACGTGATTTTCAGTTGATTATTTTTGCAGAAGATTAATAAAAAAATTACCTAGGCCTTTCTACTTTCGTAGAATTTTTGGGGTTACAGAAGTATTCTAGAGTTAGAAATTGCTACAGACTGTTCTGTTTTTGACAGATTCTCTTTTTTGTGTGTTGTTTGCTTATTTTGATGAATCTATGGCTAGTATAGCGGGGTGTGAACCATAGAGAAGTTGGAATAGAGTAGGTTTAACACCAATATAAATCAAGAATGATTCCATGATAGTACCTTAAAGTAGTGGTTTGTTTTCTTGCACTAACGGAGCTCATGAGATTTTTTGTTGAGTTTCGTGCTGTGAAGTTTTCAAGTTTTTTGTAAAGATTTGATGGATTTTGGAATAAGGAGTGGCAAGAGCCTAAGCTTGGGGATGCCCAAGGCACCCCAAGGTAAAATTCAAGGACAACCAAAAGCCTAAGCTTGGGGATGCCCCGAAAGGCATCCCCTCTTTCGTCTTCGTCTATCGGTAGCTTTACTTGAGGCTATATTTTTATTCACCACATGATATGTGTTTTGCTTGGAGCATCTTGTATGATTTGAGTCTCTGCTTTTTAGTTTATCACAATCATACTTTCTGTACACACCTTTTGAGAGACACACATGAATCGGAATTTATTAGAATACTCTATGTGCTTCACTCATATCTTTTGAGCTAGACAATTTTTCTCTAGTGCTTTACTTATACCTATTTAGAGCAAGGTGGTGGTTTTATTTTGTAGAAATTATTGATCTCTCATGCTTTACTTATATTATTTTTCGAGTCTTTTAGAACAACATGGTAATTTGCTTTGGTTATAAAATTAGTACTAATATGATGGGCATCAAAGTTGGGTAAAATAAAAACTTTCATATGGAGTGCATTAAGCACAATCATAAATTTGATACTTGATAATTGTTTTGAGATATAAAGGTGGTAATGTTAGAGTCATGCTAGTTGGGTAATTTTGAAATTGAGAAGTACTTGTGTTAAAGTTGGCTCGTCATGTAGCATGCACGTATGGTGAACGTTGTGTGACAAATTTGAAGCATGGGATGTTCTTTGATTGTCTTCCTTATGAGTGGAGGTCGGGATCCCGCGATGGTTAATTCCTACCAACCCTTACCCTAGGAGCATGCGTAGTAGTACTTTTCTTTGAGGGCTAATAAACTTTTGCAATAAGTATATGAGTTCTTTATGACTAATGTGAGTCCATGGATTATACGCACTCTTACCCTTCTGCAATTTGCTAGCCTCTACGGTATCGTGCATTGCCCTTTCTCACCTTGAGAGTTGGTGCAAACTTCGTCGGTGCATCCAAACCTCGTGATACCATACGCTCTACCACATATAAACCTCCTTATATCTTCCTCAAAAAAGACACCATACCTACCTATTATGGCGTTTCCATAGCCATTCCGAGATATATTGCCATGCAACTTTCCACCGTTTCGTTTATTATGACACGCTCCATCATTGTCATACTGCTTTGCATGATCATGTGGTTGACATCGTATTTGTGGCAAATCCACCTTTATATTTCTTTCATACATGTCGCTCTTGATTCATTGCATATCTCGGTACAACGCCGGAGGCGTTCACACAGAGTCATATTTTGTCTCAAGTGTTGAGTTGTAAAAAAATAGAAATGTGATTATTTCCATTATTAGAGCATTGTCCCATGTGAGGAAAGGATGATGGAGACTATGATTCCCCCACAAGTCAGGATGAGACTCCAGACGAAATAAAAAAAACAGAAAAAAGAGGCCAAAGAAGCCCAAATAAAAAAATGAGAGAAAAAGAGAGAAGGGACAATGTCACTATCCTTTTTCCACACTTGTGCTTCAAAATAGCACCATGATCTTCATGATAGAGGGTTTCTTATTTTGTCACTTTCATATACTAGTGGGAATTTTTCATTATAGAACTTGGCTTGTATATTCCAATGAAGGGCTTCCTCAAAATGCCCTAGGTCTTCATGAGCAGGCAAGTTGGATGCACACCCACTTAGTTTATTTTTGATGAGATTTCATACATTTATAGCTCTAGTGCATCCGTTGCATGGCAATCCCTACTCCTCGTATTGACATCAATTAATGTGCATCTCCATAGCCCGTTGATTAGCCGCGTCAATGTGAGACTTTCTTCTTTTTTGTTTTCTCACATAATCCCTATCATCATACTCTACTCCACCCATAGTGCTATGTCCATGGCTTACGCTCATGTATTCCTAGAGGGTTGAAAAGGCTAAAGCGCGTTAAAAAGTATGAACCAATCGCTTGGCTGAAATCGGGGTTGTGCATGATGGGAGCATTTTGTGTGACGAAAATGAAGCATGGCCAAACTATATGTTTCTGTAGGGATAAGATTTCTTTGGCTATGTTATTTTGATAAGACATAAACTGCTTGGTTAGCATGCTTAAAGTATTACTATTTTTATGTCAATATTGAACTTTTATCTTGAATCTTTTGGGTTAGAACATTCATGCCACAATAAAGAGAATTACATCTAAAATTATATTAGGTAGCATTCCACATCAAAAATTCTGTTTTTATATTTTACCTACTCAAGGACGAGCAGGAATTAAGCTTGGGGATGCTTGATACATCTCGAACGTATCTATAATTTTTTATTGTTCCATGCTATTATATTATCTGTTTTGGATGTTTAATCGGCTTTATTATGCACTTTTATATTATTTTTGGGACTAACGTATTAACCCGAGGCCCAGTGCAAATTGTTGTTTTTTTTGCATATTTCAATGTTTCGCGGAAAAGGAATATCAAATCGAGTCCACACGGAATTAAAACTTCGGGAGAATCGTTTTTGGAACAAACACAATCCAGGAGACCTGGAGTGGACGTCAAGGAAGCAACGAGGCGACCACGAGGTAGGAGGGCGCGCCCAGGGGGTAGGCATGCCCCCACCCTCGTAGGCCCCTCGTGGCTCCACCGACATACTTCTTTGGCCTATATATACTCATATACACCAAAAACATCCAGGAGCACCACGAAACCCATCTTAGGGCCTATTCCGGCGCTCCGTCCGAGGGGGAATCGATCATGGAGGGCTTCTACATCAACACCATAGCCTCTCCGATGATGTGTGAGTAGTTTACCACATACCTTCGGGTCCATAGTTATTAGCTAGATGGCTTCTTCTCTCTCTTTGATTCTCAATACAAAGTTCTCCTCTATCTTCTTGGGGATCTATTCGATAATACTTTTTGCGGTGTGTTTTTCGAGATCCGATGAATTGTGGGTTTATGATCAAGATTATCAATGAACAATATTTGATTTTTCTCTGAATTCTTATATGTATGATTTGATATCTTTGCAAGTCTCTTCGAATTATCAGTTTGGTTTGGCCTACTAGATTGATCTTTCTTGCAATAGGAGAAGTGCTTAGCTTTGCATTCAATCTTACGGTGTCCTTTCCCAGTGACAGCAGGAGCAACAAGGCATGTATTGTATTGTTGCTATCGAGGATAAAAAGATGGGGTTTATATCATATTGCTTGAGTTTATCCCTCTACATCATGTCATCTTGCTTAATGCATTACTCTGTACTTATGAACTTAATACTCTAGATGCATGCTGGATAGCGGTCGATGTGTGGAGTAATAGTAGTAGATGCAGAATCATTTTGATCTACTTGTCACGGACGTGATGCCTATATACATGATCATGCCTAGATATTCTCATAACTATGCGCTTTTCTATCAATTGCTCGAAAGTAATTTGTTCACTCCCCGTAAGATATGCTATCTTGAGAGAAGCCACTAGTGAAACCTATGGCCCCTGGGTCTCTTTTCCATCGTCTTATATCTTTTTTATTTACATTGCATCTCGTTTACTATTTTGCAATTTTTACTTTTCAATCTATACAATAAAAATACCAAAATATTTATCTTATTATCTCATCATATCTCACTTTTGCAAGTGGCCGTGAAGGGATTGACAACCCCTTTATCGCGTTGCTTGCATGGTTCTTATTTGTTTGTGCAGGTACAAGGCGACTTGTCGGGGGGATGGACCCGGGTAGGCAACCGAACCTGGATCCTCTTCAAAAACAACGGGGCTGGCACCGACCCTCAAAACCGGCACGCGCTTTGCCGGGTCGCTCGACCCGGCCAAGCCCCGCAACCCGGCCAGACTCACCATCCCGGCAAGACACGTCGATTCGGCCCCAACGACTAGCGCAAGACAGCTGAACCCGGCACGACCAAAGCTTCCTCGACAAGCCAGCACCACCTGTGGCGTGCTACGCAATCCAGCCGCGGGTCAGCTCCCGTCCCATCCAGGCCTTACGATGGGGACGAATCTTCAATCAATGATGACCGAGGCAACAGTGCCCTGCCCATGCCTCTGGTCAGCCGGAGCGTGTCAATAGTGCCCCTCACCTACCCGCTGACCAGGGCCGGCGTGGCTATAGTGCCCCCGCCCTCACCGTTGACGACAGCAAGCGGCAATCATAGTGGGTAGCGGCTACCTGACTGTCTACAGTTAGCCGCATGAGTGTATGTATCGTAGCCTTTTGTGAACGCATGAAACTATGGGGTTCCCGAACGAGACTCGGGGGCAGCCTTTTGTCGACCAATTTATTATCTCCTTATTTTCCTGCATCATTATGCGACTGAACCTGGCCACCGGTCCGACTCGCTCGACCCGGGGGCTCGGGGGCTGGCCGGCTCGGTCGCCACCCCGCCGCCTTACTTGGTGATTCCTGATAAAGTTAGGATGTCGCGGTCCCCCACTTCGCCCTAAAGCCACAGATCCAGCTTTGGCTGTAGGCTGGCAAGTACAACGGGCCAAACTCCTTTACACTTCAAACACTAATTCAAACGCTGTCGGGTCAATCAACCCGGCCGACCACTCATCAAATAGACAGCCGCACGACCGGCTGATCGCCAATCGGCTTCGCCGGATTGCCGCCAGCCGGCCCAGTGGTTGTTTTGCTCGAGCTCAACTCTTCGAAGGGCCCAAGTCCTGCGCGCTCCTCTCAAAGAATCGAACTCCTTGTCATGGACCGGAGCCTCGGTCGTCAGACTCATGGGTGGGAGGTTTGAGAGAGCAAAAGCGCATGAAATCAGTCCAAAAAACGGAAGGGAAGAGCGAAAACACTCATGAAATTTGCACACAAATACTTAAGAAAAGGCCAACGGCCCGAGTTCATTACACCCTAAAACCCCCAGTGGGTGGGTGGACCTGCTACTTAATAAAGTTTTACATAAAGTGTCTCAAGCATCTCCAGCACCGCGTCGCGATGTCGACGGCTCTCCCCTGGCGGCCTCCGGGTCCAGCGAGGCGCCAGTGTCCTCCTCGGCACCCGCGTCGCGGTAGACACCCGTCTGCTCCGAGCTCCCCTCCGGATCATCGAGAAGCAAGCCGTAGTCGTCGCCATCCACGGCCCTGCCGTCTTCCGTTCGCTCCGGATGGAACTCATCGTGGAAGTCGAACTCGGCGATGTAGCTGGCCCAGGAGGCAATCCGGACGGCTAGCTCCTGCAAGAGCTTCTTCGAGCCAGCCCGCTGGAACATCATCACGTGGAGAGCCATCTCAGCACCGGCACGAGTGGCGGAGACGCGCCACTCGTGGAGCCGGTCCAGCCCCATCTCCAACCAGTGCACCAGGAGCGGTAAGCTGCTCCGCTAGACGGAGTCTGGCCAAAGGGAGGTCGTCATCGCGGTGCCGGCCCGGGACAACCTCTCCATCTGTGTTCCCAAGACCTGCAGGCGGGCCTCAGCGGCGGCGATGATCTCCAGGAAGCTCCAGGCCACCCCCGGATCCGTCCCGGACCCAACGACTCCGGTCGGGTCATGCTGATAGCGGACGGCTTCCTTGGCCAGCCGCTGCATCTCCAGGAAGGCCCCTGACGCAAAAGAAGAAGCACGTTAGAAGAAGAACAACAAGGAAGGAAGGCTGGGTCTGCAACTGCACAGGTTTGTAGGACAGTAGCAAATTTCCCTCAAGTGGATGACCTAAGGGTTATCAATCCGTAGGAGGCGTAGGATGAAGATGGTCTCTCTCAAGCAACCCTACAACCAAGTAACAAAGAGTCTCTTGTGTCCCCAACACACCCAATACAATGGTAAATTGTATAGGTGTACTAGTTCGGCGAAGAGATGGTGATACAAGTGCAATATAGATAGTAGATATAGATTTTTGTAATCTGAAATAATAAAAACAGCAAGGTAACTAATGATAAAAGTGAGCGTAAACGGTATTGCAATGATAGGAAACAAGGCCTAGGGTTCATACTTTCACTAGTGCAAGTTCTCTCAACAATAATAACATAGATAGATAATATAACAAGCCCTCAACATGCAACAAAGAGTCACTCCAAAGCCACTAATAGCGGAGAACAAATGTAGAGATTATGGTAGGGTACGAAACCACCTCAAAGTTATCCTTTTTGATGGATCTATTCAAGACATCGTAGTAAAATAACATAAAGCTATTCTTTCCGCTCGATCCATCATAGAGTTCATACTAGAATAACACTGTAAGATACAAATCAACCAAAACCCTAATGTCACCTAGATACTCCATTGTCACCTGAAGTATCCATGGGCATGATTATACGATATGCATCACACAATCTCAGATTCATCCAACCAACACAAAGTACTTCAAAGAGTGCCCCAAAGTTTCTATCAGAGAGTCAAGAACATATGCCAACCCCTATGCATAGGTTCCCAATTTCACGAAACCCGCAAGTTGATCACCAAAACATACATCAAGTGGCACATGATATCCCATTGTCACCACAGATAATCATGACAAGACATAAATCAAGTGTTCTCATAAAAGACTCAATCCAATAAGATAACCTCAAAGGGGAAAGTCAATTCATCACAAGAGAGTAGAGGGGGAGAAACATCATAAGTTCCAACTACAATAGCAAAGATCAGGATACGTCAAGATCGTGCCATAGAGGAAACACGAGAGAGAACACAAGAGAGAGATCAAACACATAGCTACTGGTACATACCCTCCGCCCCGAGGGTGAACTACTCCCTCCTTGTCATGGATAGCGCCAGGATGATGAAGATGGCCACCGGTGATGGGTTCCCCCTCCAGCAGGGTGCCGAAACAGGCTCCCGAGAGGTTTTTGGTGGCTACAGAGGCTTGCGGCGGTGGAACTCCTGATCTATATTCTGTTCTGGAAGTTTTAGGGTACGTAGGTATATATGGGTGAAAGGAGTACGTCGGAGGAGCTACGGGGGCCCCACGAGGTAGGGGGCGTGCCGGGGGAGGGGGGGTGGGCGCGCCCCCCACCCTCGTGGGCAGTCCGTATCTCCCCTGACGTGCACTCCAAGTTCCCTGGGTTGCTTTCCTTCCGAAAACAACTTCTCCACTTGATTTCGTTCCGTTTTGGCTCCGTCTGATATTCCTTTTCCTCGAAACACTGAAATAGGCATAAAACAGCAAATCTGGGCTGGGCCTCCGGTTAATAGGTTAGTCCCAAAAATAATATAAAAGTGGATAATAAAGCCCAATATTGCCCAAAATAGTAGATAATATAGCATGGAGCAATCAAAAATTATAGATACGTTGGAGACGTATCAAGCATCCCCAAGCTTAATTCCTGCTCGTCCTCGAGTAGGTAAATGATAAAAAAGAATTTTTGATACGGAGTGCTACTTGGCATAATTTCATTGTAATTCTTCTTACTTGTGATATTAATATTCAGATCCGAAATATTCAAGACAAAATTTCATATTGACATAAAAATGATAATACTTCAAGCATACTAATAAAGCAATCATGTCTTCTCAAAATAACATGGCAAAAGAAAGTTCATCCCTACAAAATCATATAGTTAGGCTATGCTACATTTTCTTCACACAAAGATGTTCCCAACTTCTATACCCCCGATGACAAGCCAAGCAATTGTTTCATACTTAAATAATCTCAAACTCTTACAACTTTCACGCAATACATGAGCGCGAGCCATGGATATAGCACTATGGGTGGAGAAGACAAAAAAGGAGAAAGTCTCACATTGGCGAGGATAATCAATGGGCTATGGAGATGCCCATTAATTGATGTCAACATGAGGAGTAGGGATTGCCATGTAACGAATTCACTAGAGCTATGAATGCTCAACAAAAGAAAACTAGTGGGTGTGCATCCAACTCGCTTGCTCATGAAGACCTAGGGCATTTGAGGAAGCCCATCGTAGGAATATACAAGCCAAGTTCTATAATGAAAAATTACCACTAGTATAAAAAGACAACTTATGAGACTCACTACATGAAGAACAAGGTGCTACTTTGAAGCACAATATATGAGACTCACTACATGAAGAAGAAGGTGCTACTTTGAAGCACAAGTGTGGGAAAAGAGATAGTAGCATTGCCCTTTTTATTTATTTTATTTTTATTTTTATTTTTATTTTTGGGCCTTTTTTTGGCCTTTCTTCTTTTTTTTCTTTTTTTTCTTTTTGGGCAATGCTCTAATAATGATGATCATCACACTTCTATTGATTACAACATAAGGATTACAACTAAAAACTTAGAACAAGATATGACTCTATATGAATGCCTCCTGCGGTGTACCGGGATGGTGCAATGAATCAAGAGTGACATGTATGAAAAAAATAATACATGGTGGCTTTGCCACAAATACGATGTCAACTACATCATCATGCAATGGCAATATGACAAAAGTAATGTATGTCATGATGATTATGATGGAAGTTGCCTGGCAATATATCTCGGAATGGCTATGGAAATGCCATGATAGGTAGGTATGGTGGCTGTTTTGAGGAAGATATAAGGAGGTTTATTTGTGATAGAGCGTATCGTATCACGGGGTTCGGATGAACCGGCGAAGTTTGCACCAACTCTCAAGGTGAGAAAGGGCAATGCACGGTACCGAAGAGGATAGCAAAGGCGGAAAGGTCAGAGTGCGTATAATCCATGGACTCAACATTAGTCAAAAGAACTCATATACTTATTGCAAAAGTTTAGAAGCCATCAAAAATCAAGTACTACGCGCATGCTCCTAGGGGGATAGATTGGTAGGAAAAGACCATCGCTCGTCCCCGACCGCCACTCATAAGGATGCACAAGCCAGGTACACTTCATGTTTCAAAATTGTTACACAACTTTAACCATACGTGCATGCTACGGGACTTGCAAACTTCAACACAAGCATTTCTCAAATTCATAATCACCCAACTAGCACAACTTTGATATTATCACCTCCATATCTCTTATCAAGCATCAAACTTATCTTAGTATTCAACTCACTCAAAAGAAAGTATCACATATCTTGAATACCAAGTATATTAATATTAAGAAAATTACCATGCTATTAATGACTCTCAAAATAATCTAAGTGAAGTATGAGAGTTCATCTATTTCTTCAAAATAAAACTACCACCATGCTCTAAAAGATATAAGTGAAGCACTATAGCAAATGACAAACTACTCCAAAAGATATAAGTGAAGATCAATGACTAGTCGAATAATTATGCAACTATGCGAAGACTCTCTATCATTTAATAATTTCAGATCTTGATACTTTATTCAAACAGCAAGCAAATCTAAAGAAAACTACATTGCAAGGATAGCACAACTCATGTGAATAAGCAAAAACTTAGGCTCAACCGATACTAACCGGTAGTTGTTGAAGAAGAAAGGTGGGATGCCTACCGGGCCATCCCCAAGCTTAGATGCTTGAGACTTCGTGAAATATTATCTTGGGGTGCCATGGGCATCCCCAAGCTTGAGCTTTTGTGTCTCCTCAATTCCTCTCATATCATGGTTTCTCTTTTTATGAAAAGCTTCATTCACAACCAACTCAACAAGAACTCGTGAGATAGGTTAGTATAAACCAATGCAAAACCTTATCATTTTCTACTCTAACAAATCACTTAAATAATTATTGAACATTGCATACTAAATGCCTCTGCATATTTAATACTCCTATCCTCAAATAGAATCATTAATCAAGCAAACATATGCAAACAATGCAACCATAACAGCAATCTGCCAAAACAGTACAGTCTGTAAAGAATGCAAGAGTATCTATACTTCCCTGACACCAAAAATTATGAACTAAAATTCCCACTGTAATAAATTTATCAGAGATAAATCGGCAAAAAGATTCAACATTATACCACTCTCTGAATTTTCTAGGGAATTTTTTCAACCGCGGTAAACTTTCTGTTTTTCAAACAGCAACATGTATACTAGCAAAATAAGCATGGCAAGGGCTATCCTTGACTTTTTTATTGAAACTAAAGATGCAAAACATTATTCTAACTAACAGCAAGAAAAAACTAACAAAAGGGAATGACGCTCCAAGCAAAACACATATCATCTGGTGAATAAAAATATAGCTCCAAGTAAAGTTACCGATGAACGAAGACGAAAGAGGGGATGCCTTCCGGGGCATCGCCAAGCTTAGGCTCTTGGTTGTCCTTTGAATATTACCTTGGGGTTCCTTGGGCATCCCCAAGCTTAGGCTCTTGACACTCCTTATTCCATAGTCTATCGAAACTTTACCCAAAACTTGAAAACTCCACAACACAAAACTCAACAGAAAACTCGTAAGCTTCGTTAGTATAAGAAAAGAAAACAACCACTTAGGTACTGTAATGAACTCATTCTAAATTCATATTGGTATAATATCTACAGTATTCCAACTTATCTATGGTTCATACACTCCGATACTACTCATAGATTCATCAAAATAAGCAAACAACACAATGAAAACAGAATCTTTCAAAAACAGAACAGTCTGTAGTAATCTGTATCAAATGTATACTTATGGAACTGCAAAAATTCTACCAAATTAGGAAGTCCTAAGAAATATGTGTACCAATCAAGAGCAAAACGAATCAGATCAGAAGCACGTTTCTGTGAATTAACAAAAATAATTTACTCGGTGCAAAAGTTTCTGATTTTCAGCAGGATCAACACAACTATCACCGTAAGCTATCCTAAAGGTCTTACTTGGCACTTTATTGAAACAAAAGCTATAAAACATGATCAATAAAGTAGCATAATCATGTGGACACACAAAAACAGTAAGGATAAATATTGGGCTGTCTCCCAACAAGCGCTTTTCTTTAATGCCTTTTAGCTAGGCATGATGATGACAATGATGCTCACATAAAAGATAAGAATTGAAACATAACGGGAGCATGATGAAGCATATGACTAGCACTTTTAAGTCTAACCCACTTCCTATGCATAGGGATTTTGTGAGCAAACAACTTATGGGAACAATAATCAACAAGCATAGGAAGGTAACACAAGCATAGCCTCAAGAATTTAAGCACATAGAGAGGAAACTTGATATTATTGCAATTCCTACAAGCATATGTTCCTCCCTCATAATAGTTTTCAGTAGCATCAAGAATGAATTCAACAATATAACCAGCACCTAAAACATTCTTTTCATGACCTACAAGCATAGAAAATTTACTACTCTCCACATAAGCAAAGTTCTTCTCATCAATAGTAGCGGGAGCAAACTCAACAAAATAACTATCATATGATTGAAAATTAAGATCAAGATGACAAGTTTCATGGTTATCATTATTCTTTAAAGCATACGTGTCATCACAATAGTCATCATAGATTGGAGGCATGCTTTCAGCATAGTAAATTTGCTCATCAAAACTTGGGGGACAAAAAATATCATCTTCATCAAACATAGCTTCCCCAAGCTTGTGGCTTTGCATATCATTAGCATCATGGATATTCAAGGAACTCATACTAACAACATTGCAATCATGATCATCATTGACATATTTCATGCCAAACATTCTATGTAAATCTTCTTCTAGCACTTGAGCACAATTTTCCTTTCCATCATTCTCACGAAAGATATTAAAAAGATGTAACGTATGAGACAAACTCAACTCCATTTTTTTGTCGTTTTCTTTTATAAACTAGACTAGTGCTAAAACAAGAAACAAAAAGATTCGATTGCAAGATCTAAAGATATACCTTCAAGCACTCACCTCCCCGGCAACAGCGCCAGAAAAGAGCTTAGTTGACGGAGTGTGAGTGAGTGCCCTTTTACCTAGCCTCCCCGGCAACGACGCCAGAAAAGATCTTGATGTCTACTACACAACCTTCATCTTGTAGACGTTGTTAGGCCTGCAAGTGCACAGGTTTGTAGGATAGTAGCAAGTTTCCCTCAAGTGGATGACCTAAGGTTTATCAATCTATAGGAGGCGTAGGATGAAGATGGTCTCTCTCAAGCAACCCTGCAACCAAATAACAAAGAGTCTCTTGTGTCCCCAACGCACCCAATACAATGGTAAATTGTATAGGTGCACTAGTTCGGCGAAGAGATGGTGATACAAGTGCAAAATAGATAGTAGATATAGCTTTTTGTAATCTGAAATAATAAAAATAGCAAGGTAACTAATGATAAAAGTGAGCGTAAATGGTATCGCAATGATAGGAAACAAGGCCTAGGGTTCATACTTTCACTAGTGCAAGTTCTCTCAACAATAATAACATAGATAGATAATATAACAAGCCTCAACATGCAACAAAGAGTCACTCCAAAGCCACTAATAGCGGAGAACAAACGTAGAGATTATGGTAGGGTACGAAACCACCTCAAAGTTATCCTTTTTGATCGATCTATTCAAGAGTTCGTAGTAAAATAACATAAAGCTATTCTTTCCGCTCGATCCATCATAGAGTTCATACTAGAATAACACCTTAAGATACAAATCAAACAAAACCCTAATGTCACCTAGATACTCCATTGTCACCTCAAGTATCCGTGGGCATGATTATACGATATGCATCACACAATCTCAGATTCATCCAACCAACACAAAGTACTTCAAAGAGTGCCCCAAAGTTTCTATCGGAGAGTCAAGAACGTATGCCAACCCCTATGATTAGGTTCCCAATGTCACAAAACCCGCAAATTGACCACCAAAACATACATCAAGTGGCACATGATATCCCATTGTCACCACAGATAATCACGGCAAGACATACATCAAGTGTTCTCTAAAAGACTCAATCCAATAAGATAACCTCAAAGGGGAAACTCAATTCATCACAAGAGAGTAGAGGGGGAGAAACATCATAAGATCCAACTACAATAGCAAAGCTCGGGATACATCAAGATCGTGCCGTAGAGGAAACACGAGAGAGAACACGAGAGAGAGATCAAACACATAGCTACTGGTACATACCCTGAGCCCCGAGGGTGAACTACTCCCTCCGCGTCATGGATAGCGCCGGGATGATGAAGATGGCCACTGGTGATGGGTTCCCCCTCCGGCAGGGTGCCGGAACAGGCTCCCGAGAGGTCTTTGGTGGCTACAGAGGCTTGCAGCGGCGGAACTCCTGATCTATCTTCTGTTTTGGAAGTTTTAGGGTACGTAGGTATATATGGGTGAAAGGAGTACGTCGGAGGAGCTACGGGGGCCCCACGAGGCAGGGGGGCGCGCCCGGGGGGGGGGGGTGGGCATGCCCCCACTCTTGTGGGCAGACCGTATCTCCCCTGACGTGCACTCCAAGTTCCCTGGGTTGCTTTCCTTCCGAAAATTACTTCTCCAGTTGATTTCGTTCCGTTTTGACTCCGTCTGATATTCCTTTTCCTCGAAACACTAAAATAGGCATAAAACAGCAAATCTGGGCTGGTCCTCCGGTTAATAGGTTAGTCCCAAAAATAATATAAAAGTGGATAATAAAGCCCAATATTGCCCAAAACAGTAGATAATATAGCATGGAGCAATAAAAAATTATAGATACGTTGGAGACGTATCACTTACCCACGCGACGCCCAGCACCGGTGTCGGACTCGGCCTCCTCCTCCCCGCCGTGGGACGCGGGCTCCTTTGGTGCCACCTGCGATGGAGCCCGGGCGTAAGGATGATGAATCGCGTTCAGAAGCACCACCCGCGTCGCGTCGGGATGGATGAGAAGGCGTGCAGCAGCAAAGTAAGAAGACCAGACACTCACCTGCGGCGCCGGGTTCGACTCGCTGTACGGAACCTTGCCAAACCACCAGTCCTCTCCAAGGTTGGCCTTGGAGATGTCATTCACTCCGCGCGCGATCTGCTCCGCCGACAGCCGCGTCGACCCCATGCGGTTGGGGTCCTGAAGGACGACCATCTCTCCGATGAGGCAAGAGCGCCTCTGCAACGGGAGGACTCGGCGCATGATGAACGCGGCGAGGAGGTCGGTGCCGGTGAGCCCCTCCCGCGTCCTCATCACCATCACCCACTCGTGGAGATTGACGATCTCCTGCGACGGGTGCCTGGGCGAGTAGCCCCAGTTCATCTTCTCCCGTGGCGGCGTGATGGCGAAGGCCGGAAGATTGATCTGGTCTGCACCAAGGTTGCAGACGTAGAAGAAGGAGTTCTGCCACTTCTTGGCAGTATCCTCTAGTGGGATCTTGGGGAAATCCGCACCCGACCACTTCAAGATGACGGCGGCGCCGAAGTCGGCGAACTGCCCGGCCGACGGGCCCTGCTGCTTCAAGGAGAAGAAGCGTGCCCAGAGGTCGATCGTGGGCTCAACCCCCAGGTACCCCTCACAGAGGGTGACAAAGCCAGAGAGCTGGACGATGGTGCCGGCGCCAAGATGATGCGGCTGGAGCCCGAAGACCTCCAGGAACGCGCGGAAGAAGGTGCTCGCCGACAGCCCGAACCCAAGCTCGAAGTGCGTGAGGAAGACCACACGCTCCTGCTCCTCGGGCCGGGGCCTCTGCTCACCCGCGGCAGACGGACGCCGACGTCCGTCTCCCACGGCAGGTGCCGCGATGCCTGAAGTTGGGTGATGTCCTCGGTGGTGACATTCGAACCCATCCTGGAGCCCGATGGCAGCGCCATGATCAAAGGAAGAAGAAAGAAGATGGACGACGAAGGACTTCTGCTCGGAGCAGCGGACGCTGCAGTGCGTCAGTTGCAAAGAGCGGAGCGAGAGCAAAGGGACAAGAGGGCGCGAGCAAGAATAATGTCTGCCGCCCCCCTGCCCACCGATTTATAACCCTCGGTTTGAACGCGGGGAAGTGGGGAAGTGGGATCGTCTGCACGCGCCCATTCCATTGCCCCGCAATAAGTGCGCACGTACATATGCAGTAACTGCCCGGGGAAGAGCAACTGCCCCCCGGACACTGCAATAAATCCGCGTGCATGGGCGAGCGCGCGCGGTGGTGGGCCCCAACCCGTCGCCCAGTCTTGTCACGCGCGTGGCCTGTCAGGCCCCTTCGACTTCCGAGCACCACATCGCGCCCGCGCAAAGCCTAAAGGATTGCACCATGATTTGACGGACTCCTCGGTTCCCAGCACGGCTGGGATGCCGCGATCCGATTTCCGAGAAAACCGGCACACAGTGGGTGTTGCCGGACTCGGTGCTTGTAGTATCCGCCTTGCTTAAAGGGGAAACTGCGAAGGCCCACTCTTCCGAAGATGGCGGACCTTCATAGCTTCGGGGACTGCTGTCCGGGGGATGGACCCCGGGCAGGCAACGGAACCCGGATCCTCTTCAAAAACAACGGAGCTGGCACCGCCCCTCAAAACCCGCATGCGTGACCCGGCCAAGCCCCGCAACCCGGCCAGACTCGCCGACCCGGCAAGACACGTCGATTCGGCCCCAACGACTAGCGCAAGACAACCGAACCCGACACGACCAAAGCTTCCTCAACAAGCCAGCACCACCCGTGGCATGCTACGCAATCCAGCCGCGGGTCAGCTCCCGTCCCATCCAGGCCATACGATGGGGATGAGTCTTCAATCAATGATGACCGAGGCAACAGTGCCCCGCCCATGCCTCTGGTCAGCTGGAGCGTGGCAACAATGCCCCTCACCTACCCTCTGACCAGAGCTGGCGTGGCTACAGTGCCCCCGCCCTCACCGCTGACGACAACAAGCGGCAACCTGGCGGAGAGCACTGTACGCGACTCACCTCGGCCACGCCCTAACGATCGACAAGACGGCACACAATCCCCCTAGGCATGTAGGGCCGCGCCTAGGGGAACCCGGCGAACCACAAGCCCTCAGCGGGACCCAGCCCGGGTCCCCAGACACCGACAATACGGACCCAGCGACTTGTAACATTACCATTGTACCCCCGGGGGGTTGGTCTATAAAACCCCCAGCAGCCCACGATCATACGGGCAGGCAACATATAACGAGAGAAAAGCAAGTAAGCATAGAACTAGCCAGCAAACAGCAACACCGGAGAGAAGGAGCAGCCCAAGCCTTGGCCAGCTTCCTTCCTCCTCCATACAGCTCCAGGAGCAACATTGTACTATCAACCATCCAACTACACTCGGCAGGACTAGGGGTGTTATCTCTCCGGAGAGCCCCGTACCTGGGTATGTCCGGCGTCCCGCGCCCGCTCATGCCAACCTCGCCTCTGGAGACCACCAGCACCCTCGAGCCTCCTCCTATCTTTAGCCATCCCTTGGCATCTGCCGTGCGCCCACCACGACACGACTTGTGTGTAACCTCCTACTGGATTGATACCTTGGTTCTCAAAAACTGAGGGAAATACATACGCTACTTTGCTGCATCACCCTTTCCTCTTCAGGGGAAAACCAACGCATGATCAAGAGGTAGCAGGCGCATGTGAAATCGCTTCTTTGATCGAGAAGTATGATGCCAATCTTTACAAATCTAATTTTTTTGCCATACTTAAATATGGCTATGAAAACTATTTTTCTAATGTTATATTAAACCATATATTGAGGACTTCTCCGCTGTCCAAGAAGAGACTAATATTTTGTAGGAGTCTATGGAAGAGGAAGAGCGGATTAGCTACCCGTGCCGACCTTCTAATGAGAGTAACTCTTCAACTCATACATTGTTTAAATTCCCTTCATGCTTACCGAAGTCTGAATGCTATGATAATAGGTATGATCCCCTTGGTTTATTTGAAATATCCCTTTTTGATGAACTTGATGCTTGCTAGCTTGTGTCCAAGATGCCAATATGAATTATGCTCAAGGAGATGAACTTGTTATATTTCCTTATGTTAAGAATGAAATTGATGCTATTGCACCCAGACATGATAGTCCTATTATCTTTTTGAATTTTGTAAATTACACTATATCGGAGAAGTTTGCACTTATTAAGGATTAAATTGATGGGTTGCCTTTTCCGTTGCACATGATGATTTTGATGAGTATAATATGCATGTATTTGCTGCTCCTACTTGCAATTATTATCAAAGAAGAACTACATATCCACCTCTCTATGTTTCCAACATGATAAAATTGCAAGAAACTCCTTATGCTATGTATTGGCCTTTACTTGATGTGCATGAATTGTTCTTTTATGACATGCCGATGCATAGGAAGAGAGTTTCTGACACCCGGATATTTAAGATACAGTAATTCCCTGCTAATGATGCCACATCACCATGATTATTGTTGTTAATCTCGTGATGATTGAAATCCTGTTTGAATTCAAATTCAAAATGAAGTCAAACAATAAAGATCTTCAAATATTATAACTAAAATATCAGTCGTGCTCAGTGCATCGCCACGATGCCGCCCGTGCCGCCAGTTCACCGTATTAGCGCCCGTAGAGTCGATCCCATGCTCGCCCAACTCCATCCGTGCCGCCTGCGCAAGCACTTGCCGCATCCGCACACCTCCATGCTCGGCTGCCCCGCGCTTGGTTCTGGCGAGCACGTCGCTACCCAACCTTCCCCTCTGCGTTGGGCCGACCCCGCTTGTCGCGCTCTGCTCCTCGCGCCCATCAGCAGGCTCGCTGTCACTGTCAAAACTGGTGGATCTCGGGTAGGGGGTCCCTAAATGTGCGTCTAAGGCTAATGGTAACAGGAGGCGAGGGACACGATGTTTACCCAGGTTCGGGCCCTCTCGATGGAGGTAATACCCTACTTCCTGCATAATTGATCTTGATGATATGAGTATTACAAGAGTTGATCTACCACGAGATTGTAGAGGCTAAACCCTGGAAGCTAGCCTATGATTATGATTGTTGTTGTCCTACGGACTAAACCCTCTGGTTTATATAGACACCGGAGGGGGCTAGGGTTACATAGAGTTGGTTACAGAGAAGGAGATCTACATATTCGAATTGCCAAGCTTGGCTTCCACGCAAAGGAGAGTCCCACCCGGACACAGGACGATGTCTTCAGTCTTGTATCTTCATAGTCCAACAGTCCGGCCAAAGTATATAGTCCGGCTGTCCGAGGACCCCCTAATCCAGGACTCCCTTAGTAGCCCCTGAACATGGCTTCAATGACGATGAGTCTGGCATGCAGATCATCTTTGGCCTTGCAAGGCGGGTTCCTTCTCCGAATACTCCATAGAAGATTTTTAACACGAGGATTGTGTTTGTCTCCGCAAAATAATTTCCACATACCACCGTAGAGAGCACAATATTCCACAAATCTAATCTACTGACAACTTTTCATAGTGTGACATCATGCCATGGCCCGGTCATTATTCGAACCGTTTTTCTCAACCAGTTACTGCACATATTGCGAGGCGGTTTCCTTGGCATGTCTTGTCGAAGCAGAGATCATGTCCCCTTCTCACGGGATTCTCATCAATACGGGTGTGGGTAACCAAACCACGCCATCAATCGCGACGCTTGGGGAATAAGCGATTTCACGGGCAAGTGGGGAGGCACACAGTTTCTACCTCCTTTATAAAGGGATAGGGATTCTCCTTTTTCACCCACGCCTTCTTCTTCCTTCGCTCATCCATTCTCGCACGCTCGAGCTCCAGCGCCCAAGCTCTCACCTTCTCCAGAAAGCCATTGCAAACATGTCCGGAGCGGGAGGCAAGTGGATGGCTTCCTCTGTTACGGAGGAGGACATCATGAAGCTCCTGCAGGCCGGATACTTGGCCACAGACATCACGCACCGGCTCCCGGACGCAGGGTAGATCGTTCCTACTGTGGAACCCCACGAGAGGGTTGTGTTTCTCGCCCACTTTGTCCGCGGACTGGGATTGCCCCTCAACCCATTTGTCCGCGGGCTCATGTTCTACTACGGGCTGGATTTCCACAATTTGGCCCCCAATTTCATCCTCAACATCTCGGTGTTTATCGTCATGTGCGAGGCCTTCCTCCGCATCAAGCCCCACTTCGGCCTATGGCTGAAGATCTTCAACATGAAGCCGAAGATAGTGGTCGGTCAGCAAGCGGAGTGCGGAGGCGCCGTGTTGGGCAAGATGCCCAATGTCAGCTGGCTCGAAGGCTCCTATGTGGAGACCGTGAAGGGGTGGCAGTTGGGGTGGTTCTATATCACCGAGCTGCGCGACTCTAACTGGGCAGCGGTCCCTAAATTTCGATCTGGCATCCCCATGCGGCTTACCTCCTAGAAAAGGAAGGGCTTATCCTGGGGTGAGCCAACAGAGCTGACCAGACTCTAGAACTGTGTCAAAAATATGATAAGCAATAAAATCAAGCTTGTCAACATGGTCCAGGTCATGCTCTTCCGCCGAATCCTTCTGTGTCAAAGACGGGCATTCAATATGTGGGAGTTCGACCCGGCCGAACATCAGACGCTGCGAGAGCTTTTCGACATGACGCACAAGGATGTCTGGATGGTGCTGTTCAAGGCCGCCGTGGTGCCTCTTCCCATTACCGAGGATCACGGACTCAGTGCAAAGCGTCGCGCCAATCCAGTAAGCTATCTGTATTTCACAAGATGTGTCGTTCCCCAGTATGTTTGTGGGAGGAATCTAAGCATCCACACCAATTTAACAGGACTGGGTAGCTACAGCGGAGTGGATCGACTGTCCAGCTCCATTACCCGAAGATCTAGCAACGACTCTCTTGATGGAGACGCTGTTTCTGGCGCGTTACAAGGTGCCAGAGAAGAAGGCCAAGAAGAGGGCCATGGGGACCAGGAAAGGTCTCCGGTGCAAGGTGGTGTCGGACTCATCGTCCGAAGACACCGAGGCGTACTCCTCCAACGAAAACGAGGAGGAGGAAGAGGAAAACCCTCCCCCCCCCAAACCGAGGCGAGAAGAAAAGGAAGGCCGCCCCATCTATGGAGGCCGGAGGGTCCAAGAAGGGAAGGACCCTCCCTCCGGACCACTCCACAACAGACGCCTACAGCGACGAGGAGTGGCTGCCCAGGGACAAGCCCGTGGCGAAGTCATAAGTATTCGAATACCATAATACTTCTAGCATGTTTTGCTTTATTGCTTCTTATCATGTTAAATATGATTGTGCAGTTCGTCCAAAGCCCGCATCGACTTATCCTCCTCAGATGGGTCTTTGAGCGTGTCGGCGATGAACAGCGACTCGCTCCCGACGTCCACCACCCCCCGGCCCGCCGACGACACTGAGGTGTTGTCCCAGAGGTTACCGGGCTAGGGGGAGACAGTTCTGGAGGTGCCCCAAGGCGAAATCCCCGAAGCCGGGCACATGGGGGGGAAGACCCCCATGGATTCTGATGAGGGGGGCTGCAACAAGTTTGGCCCCCAGCCGGATACTGCACCGGAATGTCCAGTGGTTCCGGACTCAGGCTGGCAGCCCTCGCTAAGGGGGCGCGAGCCGTCTGTGACGATGATGTCTGTCCATCCAGAGGCATCAGACAACTTGCTGGAAGCGCTTAAGGGCGCTTCCATAAATGAAGAACACTGTATTCTTATGAGTACGGTGATTACGAAGGTTCGGTCCACAAAAAGTGCATTGACCGAAGCCTGCGCCAGCCTCCTAACAGGCTTTGAGGCAAGTAATTAATGAAAGAATATGACAGTATAGACAGTAGCCCCTGATGCTCTGTTTGGTGTTCGGAAAGAAAGGCCGAACAAAGGATCAAATAACATCCATAGGAGTCTAATCATATTATGCCTATGTGAATAAGCAGGCGTCGTTGCTAGCCGCTGCCGCCCGTATTGCGGAGGTCTTCGGACTGAAGCGGGACCTGGGGCGGACCGAGGAGGAGCTTAGTCTCGTGAAGAGGTAGATTGAGGAGAACGATGGTAAGCGATACATCGTCCTTGTGTCATACAAAGGAAAGATTGTTGATGCTAATAGAAGTATCATGAATTTTAACAGGGGCCACGACCGAAGTGGCGGCCCTTAAGAAGGCGCTGTCCGAGGCCGATGACAAAGCGTACAAGGAGCGCACCGAGCGTGAGAAACAGGAGGCTCGGGTTGATGGGTTCCAGCAAGAGCTCCAGGACTTCATCAAAAAATTCGAGTCCTTGGAGCGTGACTCCAAGACGCAAGAGTCCGAGCTTGCGAAGGCCCTCCAGCGTGTGCAAGATGCCAAGGCCAAATCCCAAAAGGCCCTCCAGGAGATTCAGGCGGCCAAGATGATAACGGCGGGTAAGGCATTCATTATGCAAAGCAAGCATGTGAAGGAGATTTTCCTTTTACTTACCCGAATTCAGAGCTCTCCAAGAGCGTTTGCAGACCTGCCGCGCAGCATATCGGATGCCGCGGAGTTCTATCTTGCCGAAGAAGGGAGCTCGACGGAGAAGTTGTTCTGGTCCTAGTATACTGGGACCGAACATCCGATGCCCTAGAGCGACTAGCTGAAGCAACTGGTCGAACTGCACAAGGCGGCCGAACTAGCCATGAAGGACTTCATTGTCCAGTTGTGCCCTGGCGAGCCCCTGCCCAGCAGCTACTTCGGCCTTGTAAAGCGGATGGTAAATGCCTGCCCGCGGCTTGAAGTTATTAAGCGGTCCGTCTGCTTTCAAGGTGCGCGCAGGGCCTTGGCCGGTGCGAAAGTGCACTGGGCGAAGATGGACGCCGAGAAGCTAGTGACGGTGGGGCCGTCGAAGGGCAGGGATCATCGCCACCTCGAACAGTATTAGGACAATGTCCTGAAGGGTGCCCGCCTTGTGGCGGAGGAATGTGCTAAGGATGTAATATTTGAATGAATGTACTTATGTCATCCTGTAATATGAAAACGAGTTCATGTGCGCTATATAATGCTTGTTGATTTAAAATATTACCTTCTGCGCGGCCGTTTATAAACTCTGAGAGTTTGCCAGTCGTCGGCTTCTGCCCCCATGTAACTAGTACTGGGGTGTTTAGGATAAATCCAAACACTCTTTATCCAAAATTTTTGGTCCTTTAAGGAGGTGTTTAGTGTAGCGAACAAGGCAATCGGACTATACAGCTTTATCACTCTCACTTAGCCATAGAAGTCTACAATTTTAAATTTTTGCGAAGCCCCTAGTATTCGGAAGACCGAACTTGGGGCGCTATGCACGCCTAAATTGGACAAGGCCGATTCCTCGCCCAAAGCAGAAAAAATCTTTAAGGATTTGAGACCTCTCGAACAGCGACCAGCTCTCGCCTCATCATGACAGTCAATTTTTGGCTTTCTCTACTGATGTGCTCGTCCGGAAGAACCATGACACAATCGCAGTAGTTCTCCTTGTGCTACCTTAGCCGATAGAGCGGAACGTAAGGTACCAAAACATGGGAGCCGGGCAAACCCAACTATTGAGCCAAGACATGATTCAAAGTTGATGCATATAGTGCTATAAGTTCGGGGTGCCGCACTGTCGAAAGTGTTCGGACTTTTCTTGCCGTGTTATGAGGTATACCGAAGCCCCTGGCGAGCCGGTCGTACCAAAATGTACGGGTGCAATTTGTAATAAATAAGCAGTAAAGGAAAGGATAAATAAATGTAATAGTAAGCTGATGCTGTACATTATTTTCCATTGTTATTTAAATAATACGTCAAAGCATATGTATACAAGTAATGCGATATGCAAAATAGGACTATTTGACATGTCCTGGCCAAGGGTAAGCTGCATGTGAGTATGTAAAACAGGTATAACGATCGTTATCAGAGACCACCTGGGGATTCCCTTGTACGCCAAAGCTTCTTGTCTCCTTGGTGTTTCCATCTCGTTATATGTCCGATGTTCGGACTACCGGGAGGACCTCCTGAAAAGAAAAAGGTGTGAAGATATACGGATACTTGGGTGGTTGAGCCGCATTGCGGACCGTGTCATAGCCGTGCCTCCGCCTATGCCCATGGTATTTTGAGTGCGTAATTATGTACGCGCGGCACAAATTTCGCTGCTTGACTGGGACTAGGGCTGAGGCCGAATTGCTAGGCAAGCTCTGGACGTGCTGGACGATCCTGTTGCAGGGTACTCCGGACTTGCTTGACGGTGTCCGGGGGTTTTGTCGCCGAATTGGCGGTCTACCAAAGAAGCCTGCTTTGTACTTCTGTTGCAAGGGCCGCAGTGTGCTCCTCCGTACGGAGCGAGAGCTCTGTGTTTCCATTAACTGTTATAACCCCGCGAGGTCTTGGCATTTTGAGCTTTAAGTATGCATAATGCGGTACCGCATTGAATCTGCCAAATGCGGTTCGTCCGAGCAGTGCGTGACAGCCACTGCAGAAGGGGACAATATCGAAGATTAAATCCTCGCTTCAGAAATTGTTCGGAGATCTGAAGAGCACTTCCAGTGTGATTGAGCCCGTGCAACATGCCTCTACACCTGGTATGACACCTTTAAAGGTGATTTTTGTGGGTTTGATCCTTGAGGGGTCGATGCCCATTTTGCACACTGTATCCTGATAGAGCAGGTTCAAGCCGCTGCCACCGTCCATAAGGACTCTTGTGAGGTGGAATCCGTCAATGATGGGGTCAAGGACCAATGCGGCAGAACCGCCATGACGGCTACTGGTAGGATGGTCCCTGCGATCAAAAGTGATCGGACAAGACGACCATGGGTTGAACTTTGGGGCGACTGGCTCCATCGCATAGACGTCCCATAGTGCACGCTTCCGTTCCCACTTCGGGATATGGGTTGCGTATATCATGTTCACAGTTTTCACTTGGGGAGGAAATTTCTTCTGTCCTCATGTGTTCGGCGGCCGGGGCTCTTCGTCGTCGTTGATATGCTGCCCCTTTTCCTTGTTTTCGGCATTCAACTTGCCGGCCTGTTTGAACACCCAGCATTCTCTGTTGGTCTGGTTGGCTGGTTTATCGGGGGTGCCATGAATTTGACACGAGCGATCGAGTATGCGGTCTAGACTGGATGACCCAGATTGTTTCTTTTGAATGGCTTTTTCCACTGACCGGACTTAGAGCCACTGAATCCGGCATTGACTTCCATGTCTTCGGTGTTGTCGCCATTGTTGTGACGCTTGTGTCTGTTGCGTCGTGGCTTGCCGTTGCTGCCTCTGGCATCTGAATTGCCAGAGTTTCTTGATGTGTTGTTCCTACGAGCCAGCCAGCTATCCTCGCCTGCACAAAAGCGGGTCATGAGTGTCGTGAGGGCGGCCATGGACTTCGGCTTCTCTTGGCTGAGGTGTCTGGAGAGCCATTCATCGCGGATATTATGTTTAAAGGCCGCTAAGGCTTCGGCATCCAGACAATCGACAATTTGGATCTTTTTAGTTAGGAACCGAGTCCAAAATTTCCTGGCTGACTCTCCGGGCTGTTGGGTTATGTGACTTAAGTCATCAGCATCCGGTGGTCGCACGTAAGTGCCCTGGAAATTGTCAAGGAATGCGTCTTCTAGGTTCTCCCAACTGCCAATGGAGTTTGCTGGTAGGCTATAAAGCCAATGCCGAGTCGGTCCTTTCAGCTTAAGTGGGAGGTACTTGATGGCATGTAGATCATTGCCATGGGCTAGGTGAATGTGGAGAAGAAAATCTTCAATCCATACCGCGGGGTTTGTTATACCATCATATGATTCAATGTTCACGGGTTTAAGCCCTTCTGGGAATTCATGATCCATTACTTCATCATTGAAGCATAGGGGGTGTGCGGCGTCTCTATGCCGGGCTACATCATGACGCAGTTCAAATGAGTCTTGTCTGTTGTATTCGGCCCGGCCGGACTTGTGTTTAGTCTATCCGGCGTGACGGTCATCATCACGCGTTGTGGCGCGCCCCCGTGATCCGTAGATCGATCTTGACTATCCTACTTTGTTTTCCAATGCGTCACGCAGGTCCTTCGTGTAGCCCAAGGCCTTAGTGCTACTGTTTGATTGGCGACGGGGTGCGGGCTGGAGTTCGGGCAGATACGCCGCTTTGTCCCGGCCACAAGGTGGCCGGTCAGCCGCATCGTGCGCTGGTAGTGTGGGCTTTAATGCCTCCTCCTCGAGTTGAGGTAGCAACCTGAGCTTTGGGTAACTTTTGGTAGGGCGCTCGAGTCCGTATTCGGCTGCCAGGACTTCAGTCCACCAATCGGCCAGCAGATCTTGATCATCTTGAAGCTGCTGCTGCTTCTTCTTCAGGCTTTTTGCAGTGGCTATAAGCCGGCGCTTGAAGGGCTCCTGCTCGACGGCATCCTCAGGCACGATGAATTCTTCGTCGCCAAGGCTCGCTTCGTCATTGGAGAGGGGCATGTAATTGTCATTCTCTGATTCTCCATCTGTTGCCTGTTCCTTAGGGCTAGCTTGCCCATCTTCTTGCTCGGCTTGCTCAAAGCCTGGCTGGGTAGGATTGTTTTCGTCTTTGGCACCATCCGGATTGCTATCATCTCTTGTGCCGGTATCACTATTTTTGCTATGGCGGGGCTTAGAGCGGCGCCTATGACGCCGGTGCCTAGATTGCTTCTCCAAGGGATTATCCTCTGTTGCTTCATCACCATTGCTTTCTTTGGGGGTGTCCACCATATATATGTCATATGATGAGGTGGTTATCCAGCGTGCTGTGGGCGGTGGTTCCTGTTCTTCTCCTGCATCATCGTCCATACCGTCGATGTCTTCGGAGTCGAAGCCAAGCATGTCGGTTAAGTCATCAACAGTGGCTATTAAGTGGTTGGTGGGTGGGGAATGAATTTCTTTGTCGTCTGACTCCCACTCCAGCCGGACATAGTTCGGCCAAGAGTCTCCTGACAAGGAGAGAGACCAAAATAAATTTAGCACGTCGCCCAAGGGCGAGTGCTGAAAGATGTCCGCGGAGGTAAACTCCATGATCGATGCCCAATTAGATTCAATAGGCACGCACGCACGCGGTTCGGAGCCTGTGGCCGGAGACGAGTCCGAGGGTCCGATGACACCAGCCTCATAAGAGTTGAAGTCAGTGTTCGGCTCTATCGCCGAGTGTGCGGCCTCCATGGCGGGTTCCATCCGTCCATCGTCGGATGGCACGATCTGCTCTGGATTAAGGGCTGGGGCAGCCGTAGGCGTGATCTCCCAAACAATGTCTGATGGCACATCTAAGTCATGCTCATCGTGACTGTTCGGCGCGCCTGTCATGGACTCGAATCCGTCAAAGATCAAGTCTCCGCGGATGTCAGTAGTATAGTTCAAGCTTCCAAACCTGACCTGATGGCCAGGGGCGTAGCTATCGATCTGCTCCAGATGGCCAAGCGAGTTGGCCCGCAGTACGAAGCCGCCGAATATGAAGATCTGTCCAGGGAGGAAAACCTCACCCTGGACCGCATCGTTGAAGATGATTGATGGAGCCATCAAGCCTTGTCGTGACGCCATAGTGGAACTCTCAATGAAAGGACCAATGTCGTTGTCAAAACTGGCAGATATCGGGTAGGGGGACCCGAACTGTGTGTCTAAGGATAATGGTAATAGGAGCGCGGGGGACATGATGTTTACCCAGGTTCGGGCCCTCTCGATGGAGGTAATACCCTACTTCCTTCTTGATTGATCTTGATGATATGAGTATTACAAGAGTTGATCTACCACGTCATCGTAGAGGCTAAACCCTAGAAGCTAGCCTATGATTATGATTGTTGTTGTCTTACGGACTAAACCCTCCGGTTTATATAGACACCGGAGGGGGCTAGGGTTACACAGAGTCGGTTACAGAGAAGGAGATCTACATATTCGAATTGCCAAGCTTGCCTTCCACGGACAGCAGAGTCCCACCCGGACACGGGATGAAGTCTTCAATCTTGTATCTTCATAGTCCAACAGTCCAGCCAAAGTATATAGTCCGGCTGTCCGAGGACCCCCTAATCCAGGACTCCCACAATTGCTCTCACCCATCCGCACATGCCACCTCCCTGCTGCTCCCCATCACCAGTCACTGCCGCCTGCAACCGCTAGCCATGGCCGCGCTGGTGGTTCGCTCCTGCAAGTGCTCACGCTCACCCGTTCGCACATGCCACCTCCCTGCTGCTCCCCATCACCCACGCGAAGGCCTCGCGCGCCCTCCTGCAACTTCGTCGGTCGACTCCCCTACCGCGGACCCAATCGCCGCTCACGAACTATGCCCGCTGCCCAGCGCTCGCTTGGGTGACGCCCGCACCCGAGTGCCCGGTAGGCCCCTCTAGGCCACTGACATGGGGGCCCAGCCCCACAAAAAAAATAAAAAAATCAATCAATCAATCATTTAATTAATTAATTAAAGAACAAGTTAACTTAATTAATTTTGTTTAATTAATCTAATCATTTAGATGAAGTAATTAAGTTTGTTTAGTTAATGTGAATCAATGACGAACGGGACCCACATGTCTGTTGACCCAGTCAACAGACGGTTGACTGATGACATCACACTGACGTCATAGTTACATTTTGTAATTAAATTAAATCTGTTATTTCTAGAAATTGATTAAATATTTAATAATTAATAGAAAATAATACGTAACCCAGATGAAAATGTTTTGTACATGATTTCGAGGCGAATTCGAATACGCAGTCCGTCCGTCTGCCACATGCCCCTAGCAGAGCAAACATGGAATCGTCCCCCTCGGTTTCATCTCTCCAAAAATACCAAATGCCGGGATAACATTCCTGGATGCTTCCCTCCTTCGTCGGTAACATTTAGTACTGCGTTAGGTTACCCCTAATACCATGTATTGCCATGTTATGCTTTGTGATGCTTTGATTGCTCTGTTACTTATTGTGTTCCCCCTCCGTTACTTCTTTCCGGTAGACCCCGAGACCGCTACTGATACCCCCGTGATCGACTACATCGACGATGACCCCAACTTGCCAGAGCAACTAGGCAAGCAAAACCCCCTTGTTCATCCTGGTATCGCCTACCCTCTCCCTCTACTACTTGCATTAGAGTAGTGTAGCTAGTACTGCCTTCGGATGATCCTATCTACTCCATAGCCTGTCTTTGCTACTGCTATTGTTACCTTTACCTGCAATCCTACATGCTTAGTATAGATTGCTAGTTTATCATCAGTGGCCTTACACTCTAGTCTGTCTGCTATGCTATACTACCGGGTGATACGTCTCCAACTTATCTACCTTTCCTAACGCTTTTTCTCTTGTTTAGGACTCTAATTTGCATGATTCGAATGAACAACCGGACTGACACTGTTTTCAGCAGAACTACCATGGTGTTGTTTTTGTGTAGAAATAAAAGTTCTCGAAATGGAACGAAACTTCGCAAGGACTTTTTATATCAATAAAGAGAATTTCTTGAGCCAAGAGCCACCTAAGGGGGCCACCTGAGTGGGCACAACCCACCGGGGTGCGCCTGTCGCCCCAGGCGTGCCCAGGTGGGTTGTCCCCACCAGGTGGCCCCGATGACCCTGAAACCGATGCTATAAAATCACATATTTCCAGAAAAAAATCAGGGGAAAAAAAATTATCGCATTTCATGAGACGGAGCCGCCGCCGTCTCCTGTTATTCATTGGGAGGCCAGATCTGGAGTCCGTTTGGGGCTCTAGAGAGGGGGATCTTTGATCTTCGTCATAACCAACACATCTTCATTGCCAATTCCATGATGCTCCCCACCGGGAGTGTGTAATTCCTTCGTAGGCTACCTTGTCAGTGAGGAGTTGGATGAGATTCATCATGTAATCTAGTTAGTTTCATTAGGGCCTGATCCCTCGTACCCACTATGTTTTGAGATTGATGTTGCTATGACTTTGCCATGCTTAATGCTTGTCACTTTGGCCCGGGTGCCATGATTTCGGATCTGAACCGTTTATGTTATCACCATTATATCCATGTTCTAGATCCAATCTTGAAAGTTATAGTCACCTACTACCTGTTATGATCTGGCAAGCCCGGAGCGACAATAGTCGGGACCACTCCCGATGATGATCGTAGTTTGAGGAGTTCATGTATTCACCATGTGCTAATGCTTTGTTCCGGTTCTCTATTAAAAGGAGGCCTTAATATCCCTTAGTTTACAATAGTACCCCACTGCCATGGGAGGGTAGGACCAAAGATGTCATGCAAGTTCTTTCCATAAGCACGTATGACTATTTACAGAATACATTCCTACATTATATTTATGAACTAGAGCTAGTGTCGCATCACCCTAGGTTATTGTCTCATGATGAATATCATCCAACGAGTCACCGATCCAATGCCTATGAATGTACCTTATATTGTTCTTGCTAAGTTACTACTGTTGCTACTACTATCGTTACTGCTACAAAATCACTGCTATCACTGTTACCGTTACTATTGATGCTTCTACTATTATTAAAACAATCATATTACTGTGCTACTAATCACTTTGTTGCAGATAATTAATCTCTAGGTGTGGTTGAATTGACAACTCAGATGCTAATACCTTCAAATATTCTTCGGCTCCCCTTGTGTCGAATCTAAAACTGTTGTGATCCCCTATACTTGTGGGTTATCGAGACCTTTTTCTGGCGCCGTTTCCAGGGAGCATAGCAATATTTGTTGAGTCACTTGGGATTATTATCATATTATCACTATGAAGAATCTGAAGGATGCTAAGACTAAGATTTTTCCCTCAAAGATGATGGGAGGTAAGGAACTTCCATCCAGCTCCGCTTTAGATTCACCTTCTGTTATAAGTAAACTTGCAACACCACCACATGCTATTAATTCTAGTATGTCGCAAGTTATTTATGATCCTACTTCTACTATGAACGCTACTCATGATGATGCTAGTACCTTGCTTGATGATGACGTGCCACTAGGTGAATTTCTTGATGAACAAATTGCTAGAGTAAGATAACCTGGTACTGTTGAATCTGATGATGAACTAGAAACTGAAAATGTTGAAACACCTACTAGAACTAGCCCTCCTAGATATGAATTGCCAAAGGTACCGGAAGGTTATACTATGAGTGAGGAGGAAACTAGAGATATTCTTGCTTGTAAGGATAGAGATGATCTAGAGAAATTATTATGCAAGTATCAGGAAAGATCTCTTATGCTAAAATGAAATGTGAACCTAAGTTTTCTACTTCACCTATGTTTATTGATGATAAGGATTATGAATTCTCTGTCGACCCAGAGTTGATTAATTTGGTTGAATCTGGTCCTTTCCATGGTTATGACACTGAAACTATTGAGGCACATATTACGAAGTTGTATGATATAGCCACCCTTTTTGCTCATGATCAGAAGATTCGCTATTACTATATTCGCAAGTTATTTCCATTCTCATTAAAGGGTGATGCTACAGCTTGGTACAATACTCTTGCCCCTAATTGTGTGCGTAGTCCCCAGGATATGATTTACTACTTCTCTGGAAAATATTTCTTTGCTCATAAGAAGCAAGCTGCCTTGCGGGACATATTTAACTTTGTGCGAATTGAAGAAGAGAGTCTCCCACAAGCTTGGGGGAGGCTTCTCCAATTGCTTAATGCTTTGCCTGATCATTGTCTTAAGAAAAATGAAATACTTGATATCTTCTATAATGGACTAACCGATGCTTCTAGGGATTTCCTACATAGTTGTGCTGGTTGTGTTTTCAGGGAATGAAGTATTGGGCAAGCTGAAGAGTTATTGAATAACATGTTGAAAAATTATGATGATTGGACTCCTCCAGAAACACCTATTAAACACCTATATCTTGGTCCTGAAGATATGCAAGAGGCAAAGAAATCTATGAAGGAAAAAGGTATTAAAGTAGAGGATGTTAAAAAATTACCACCTATCAAAGAAATAGATGGGCTTGAAGCACCACCACCACCTAAGGTGGTAGAGGTAAAATCTTTAATGAAATTCAATGATAGTGATGATCCTAGTAATAAACAGCCTAGTCAATGACTTTATGAGTTTCATAATTACATTAGAAAGCAAGATCACTTCAATGCAAATGTTATGAAACAACTGAAATACAACTCTGATATGATTGCCCGCTTAACTGATTTGTTATTTAGAATCTCAAGTGATGTCAGAGGTGTAGGAAAGCATGCCTCCATGGTTCAGACTCAATTAGAACAAGTTGCTAAATCTCAAAGAGAGTTGCTTGCGAAATGAACAATAATATAACTGACTTTGCTGTTAGGGTAGCAACTAGATGAGGTAAAATAAATCAGGAACCACTTTATCCTAAGGGGCATTGTCGGTGTCAAAACCGGTGGATCTCGGGTAGGGGGTCCCGAACTGTGCGTCTAGGCGGATGGTAACAGGAGACGAGGGCCACGATGTTTTACCCAGGTTCGGGCCCTCTTGATGGAGGTAAAACCCTACGTCCTACTTGATTAATATTGATGATGTGTGTTACAAGAGTGTATCTACCACGAGATCAAGGAGGCTAAACCCTAGAAGCTAGCCTATGGTATGATTGTTGTAATGGTTGTTGTGTCCTACGGACTAAAGCCATCCGGTTTATATAGACAACGGAGAGGGCTAGGGTTACATAGATTCGGTTACAATGGTAGGAGATCTCCATATCTGTATCGCCAAGCTTGCCATCCACGCCAAGGAAAGTCCCATCCGGACACGGGACGAAGTCTTCAATCTTGTATCTTCATAGTCTTGGAGTCCGGCCAATGATGATAGTCCGTCTATCCGGACACCCCCTAGTCCAGGACTCCCTCAGTAGCCCCTGAACCAGGCTTCAATGACGATGAGTCCGGCGCGCATATTGTTCGGCATTGCAAGGCGGGTTCCTCCTCCGAATAATTCATAGAAGATTGTGAACACCAGGATAGTGTCCGGCTCTGCAAAATAAATTCCACATTCCACCGTAGAGAGAATAATATGTACACAAGTTCAATCTGCTGACGTATTTTGTGGCATGACGTCACACCACTACCAAGCCTTTACTTGAATCGTTTTTTACCATACCACCTCAGCGCGTTTAGCGAAGCGGTTTCCTTGGCACGTCTTGTCGAAGCAGAGATCGTGTTCCCCTTATTCCGGGATTCTCATTAATACGGACGTGGGTAACCCAACCGCGCCCGTCGCCACGCCCCCTCTATCGAGGGCGAGTCCCGAACGGTCACGGAGACGGCTCTCGGTATTCTCCCTCTTTATAATGGGACCAAGGCTCGTTTCTTTTCTTCAATCCTCCATCGAATCTTCTCCTTGCTCCAAGTTCCAACACCCAGAGCCCCAGATTCGAGCGCTTCGGACCTTCAACAATGTCCGGCTCCGACCTTCAGGGCCGGTGGATGCCACGGAGGAGGACGTGCTAAAGCTGCGAGAGGACAAGTACCTGTCCTACGAGATTTCGCACAGGTTTCCCGCCGAAGGGTAGGCCATCCCCACCCCCGAGCCCGGCGAGTACGTCGTTTTTGTATCCCACCTCCGTCGGGGTTTAGGCTTCCCGATGGATCCTTTTGTGAGAGGGCTCATGTTTTACTATGGGTTGGAATTCCACGACTTGGCTCCGGAGTCCATCCTTCATATTTCCGCATTTATTGTCGTCTGCGAAGCCTTCCTCCGCATCACCCCCCACTTCGGCCTATGGCTGAAGACCTTCAATGTGGAGCTGAAGATGATCGAGGGGCGTCAAGCAGAGTGCGGCGGGGCGGCCGTAAGGAGGAGGGCCGATGCCCCGTGGACCAAGGGCTCCTTCCAAGAGGAGCTTGGCTTGTGGCAGTAGGAGTGGTTCTATATCACCGTTCCGAAGGGCAGCAGGCAGAAGCCGCCGCCCTTATTCCGCTCGGGACCTCCACGACGGTTCCAAGGGCTCAACTGGGGGCCGTCAAAGGACGTGCCTCTACTGCAGGGCCGGATTCGAGACCTCCAAGCGAGGGAGATCGATATGGTTGTGGTAATGCAGGTCATGCTGATTAGGCGTCTCCTGCCCTGCAAACGCCGCCCTCTCCGGTTGTGGGAGTTTAATCCAGAGGGACCACGGATTCTTCAACACTTCATGGGTATGACACCCGTGGAGATGTACAAATTATTCTTCGGATCACGAGAGGCGTGTCCAGAATTGACCGAGGACGCTGGCCTAAGCTGCAATCGCCCGAATACACTAGTAAGTAGCTTCGAGTCTGGACATACCGTTTGTTTGCCTTTCTATGATTCGCCTTTTAACCGATTTCCTTCTAAACAGGAGTGGATAGCGCAAGCAAAACTGATAAGGTGTCCGGCCCCCCTCCCAGAGACCGCGCTGGATCCCGTGCTGGTCAGGATGCTGGAGGTTGAGCCTTCAGAGGAAGGCAAAGGGGAAAATAGAGGAGCTACCGCCTCTCCCAAGGAGGCTCTTGAAAGAGGGGGGATCGAGAATCCCTCCCTCCAAGGGGAGAAGAGGACCGCCTCCGAGGACCCGGGGGCCAAAGCCCCTAAGCGGGGGAAGAAATCTTCGCCAGAGGGTCCTGCGTCTGGGGAGGCCCCGGCCGCACAGTCTCCCCTAAAGAATCAGCCCTCCAGCGAGCCGTAAGTAGAAAAAAGGGAGTTTTATAATAAGGGACACCCCTATTTGTGCTTCTGAGGATAACTCAAGTTTTTACCTTGTAGTTCGGATCTCCGTCCTTCGCAAATGAGCTCGTCTTCGGGGGACCTTCGTCCGGAGATGGTGGAGAGCGAGACGCCTCCGTCCGCGGCGCCGTCGGATAGGGCGGACGAGCCTGAAGTGTCATCACGGAGGGTGCCCCCGAGTTTGGCAAAGCCGGATAGTTCGGCACCAACTGGTGTGCGGCTGAAGGATTTGCTTGAGAGGTCGTCTATCTCAGAAGATCACCATGCATTGATGAGTATGGTGATTGGAAGGATTTCGTCCGCCGAAGGCGGATTGCGTAATGCCGTCAGGAGTTTGCTGGCGGGGTTTGAGGTACGTAAAAATGACACACCTTTTGACAGTTTTACACATAAAGTGCGCCCTGTATAGATAGTAGCCCCTGAGACTCGGTAGGTTGTCGAAAGCAACAACGTGCCGAGGATCAAAATCGCAGGTTTCAATTTTCGCTGTTCCTATGCAGGTGGCGGATCGTCCGGGGGCCAGCCGAACGGATGGAGTTGCTGAACTAAAGCGGCAACTCGATGTTGCGGATGCGGACATCGCGCTAGTCAACAGGCGACTTGATGAGTCGCAAGGTAAGTGTTTCTTTGCGGTCACTTGGTAAGGGAGCTGAAGCCCACTCCTTACAACATGTGTGTGAAATGCAGATGGTGTCGCTGCTGTGGAGAGCCTTCGGGCCGAACTTGCTCAAGCCAAGGAGCAAGCCAGAAGGAGTAATGCGGCGGCCTCGAGGGCGGCCGAGGAGTTAGAAGCCGAAAGGGCTGCACACTGCCGAAGCAGGGAAAAGATGGCCGAAATGGCCGTGAAGTTAAAAGATGCTACCGACCGCAATGAGGCTCTTGAAAAGGAGCGCTTAGCGGGGCGAGAAGACCTAGGGAAGGCCACCGCCGAAGCCAAGGATGCCCGTTCTGCAATGCGGGCTATAAAGGAAGAGCTGCGCCAGGCCGGAGACATTGTGGCTGGCAAGCCTTTTCTGCTGCGCCGAAGGTTTACGGATCCAAAGTATGCCCAGCTTGGCGAGCTGTGGGGTCCGGAGGATCCTTATATGGACTTAGCAGCGAGTGCGGCGGATGTCGTTGTGCACTTCCGAAGCCAGAAGGATCACAAGACGGAAGAGCTGTTTTGGTCTCAATTCCATAGTCCGGAGCGTTCACTTCCGCTGACCGACCGGTTGGCCGAGTGGGCTGAGCTGAATAGGTTGTCCGGGCTTGCCATGACGGATATCGTGACTCATGTCTGGCCGGATAGGCCCAAGCCGAAGAGCTATTTTGGCTTATTGCAGCAATTTCTTGGGGCGGTGCCGCATATCAAGGCGATGAAGCGGTCGGCCTGCATAGAGGGTGCACGGATGGCACTCGCCCGTGTGAAGACACATTGGACAGAGATGGATGCCATCGCTGTTGCGACCCAGGGTTCGGACGAGAGCCGGTTACCCGCCGAGCACTATTTTGGGGAAGTTCTGCGTGGTGCTCGTGTAATAGAGTCGCAGTGCTCAAAAAATGTCACGTTCAAATGAACGTTTTATTTTGTAAAACAATGTTTATGATGTAGGCACTTTTTATACTTGTGCGTTCAAGTATTGAAATATCTCCTATGCGGCGTTTATGTATACGTGTGTATAACCTGAAAGATGGCAGTCGTCGGCTTCAGCCCCCACGCACAAGGTGCCGGGATGTTCGCAAAAATAGCGCATTTTCACACTTAATCCGACGTCTCGGTCCTGTGAAGGAGGTGGTAGCGTAGCAAACGAGGCAACCGGACTATAATGCTTTATCACTTTCACTTAGCCATGGGAGTTCGAGGGTGGGGCTACGATATAGCCCCTGGGGGCACCGCGCTCTCCGAATTCGGGGCGCGTATGTGCCTGACCGGGAAACGGTCCTTCGTCAAAGCGGAGGAATTCTAAACATTCCATTGGTCGATCGAGTGGTTGACCAGTCTCTCGCTGTATCATGACAGTCAGTTTTCGGCTTTCTCTACTGAGGTGCTCGCCCAGCCGAACTGGGGCACAATCGCAGTAGTTCTCCTGGTGCCGCGTTAGCCGATGATACGGAACGTAAGGCAGCAAAACACAGGAGCCGGGCAAACCCAACATTTGACCAAAGACATGATTCGGAGCTGATGCATATAAGGCCTAACTCGAGACGCCGAACACTCCCGAAGGTGTTCGGTCTTTATAATAACGGGCAGAACAATGCCCTAAGCCCCTAGTGTCTAGGTACGGGCGAGGTCCTCTGACGCGGCCGATGCCAAAATGCCAGTCTCCTCTCTGGTTATAATGAGAAACCAGGGGATTATAGCAACAAGAGACAGTAAGAAAGGTTTACGCAGGGTCTTAATCTGAAAGAATCCTTGGAAACGGGTCCCTACTGCACGTCTGCGCCTGTGTCTCCGTTGTGCCGTATCCTGGACGGGTGTGCACGTTGTTCATCTGTAAAAAGAGAGGAACTTAGTTTGAAAAGAAATCGTGCGAAAAAGTGCATAAAAAATTGAAATATAAATTAATAAAGCTGAGCCTATATTAGCTCATTATTGCTTATATGCCCAGCCCCTTGTGAAGGGGTGTGCGGCTAGGGAGCCCCTAGCTTATTTATTCCGGACTCGTCCAGCCGTGTCCGGGGTCATGGACGACCTTTTAATGAAATGATGCCGCATGGGCCAGGCATTTTAAGTGTAAGAGACGCGTAATGTGGTATTGCGTTAAAGCGGACGACAGCTTCATGTCCCAATAGTGCTTGATAGCTACTTTTGAATGGGGCGACATGAAAGATTAGCTTTTCACGTCGGAAGTTGTCAGGTGACCCGAACACAACTTCTAGTAATAAGGAGCCTGTGCACTTGGCGTAAGGGCCTGGCGCCACTCCTTTGAAGGAAGTGCGGCTATGTCGAATTTTAGTAAGGTCTATCCCCAACTTGCAGATTGTGTCCGGATATAGCAAGTTTAAATCGCTGTCGCCGTCCATCAGGACTTGTGTAAATTGCAGTCCGTTGATTATAGTATCCAATATCAGAGCAGTCCATCCTGCATTTCGAATACTTCTGGAATAATCCAGGTGGTCAAAAGTGATTGGTTTTGACATCCAATCTCGAGGTTCCACTGGGGTGGACCGTGCAACACCTATCTTAGCCGGTGCCGCATTGTTTTTCCGTACTATCACATGAAGTGAGTTTACTGCTTTGACTTCTTGTGGGAAAGTCTTTTGTTTTCCGGTGCTCTGCTGGTGGGGTTCGTCATCGTCCTCGCTTGGCGCGTCGAGCCCCTTGTGTTCGGCATTGAGTCTGCCGGACTGTTTAAAAACCCAACAATCTCGGTGGGTATGGTTTGCAGGCCTTCCGGAGGTACTGTGGATTTGACATATCGATCCAAAATTTTGTTTAAGTTGGATAGCTCATCACTGTTGTCCTTAAGAGGCAGTGTTTTATTGTTTGGCCGCGAGCTTTTGAATCCGGCATGGACCGCCGTGTTCTTTGGGCTTTTTTCTTTATTCTGGCGCTGATCTTTTCTGCGCCGTGATTTTCCGTTTCCATCTCTGATCTCGGATGTACTCGGGTCGCTAGTGCTGCATCTTGCTAGCCAGCTGTCTTCCCCCGCGCAAAAGCGGGTCATGAGGCTTGTTAGCGTGGACATTGTCCTCGGCTTCTCTTGGCCGAGGTGTCTGGCGAGCCATTTGTCTCGGACGTTGTGTTTAAAAGCTGCTAAGGCTTCAGCGTCCGGATAGTCGACTATATGGTTCTTTTTGGTGAGGAACTTGTTCCAGAATTTGCACGCTGACTCTCCGGGCTGTTGAGTTATATGACTTAGATTGTCTGCATCCGAAGGGCGGACATAAGTCCCTTGAAAATTTGCTCTAAACGCGTCGTCAAGCTCTTCCCAACATCCAACAGTGTTTTCTGGGAGGCTTTTGAGCCAATGCCGAGCTGGCCCTTTGAGCTTGAGGGGTAGGTATTTTATGGCGTGGAGATCATCTCCTCTAGCCATGTGTATGTGTAGTATGTAATCTTCTATCCAGACTCCAGGGTCTGTTGTTCCGTCGTATGCCTCTATGTTTATGGGTTTGAACCCTGCTGGAAATTCGTGATCCATAGTGGGTGTGTGGCGCCCCTGTATTTGGGTGTGCCGCTGTCTTCAAACACTTGTCGTGTTGTGTTGCTTCCTGGGGCCCTCTTTTTTGGCCCGTAAATGGACCTGGCTGCCGTCTGTTTTCCCAGGATAATAAGTCGGCTTGTGTGCGGCGCCGCTTGTCGCTTTTGGCCTGTCATCTGGCCGTCTATCCGGCCAGGCGGCCTCTTTGTTTTTTGACTGTGAGGGCTCTATGGCTTCCTCGTCAAAGTCTGGCAGCAGCTTGCACTTCGGGTAGCTCTTTGTTTGGTGGCCATTGCCATGTTTGTCTGCGGTCTTGAGTACTTTGCTCCACCTCATTCTGAGTATGTCTTCCGCTGTTTTGAGCTTTCGTTTTTCCTTCTTCATACTTCTTGTAGTGGCGACGAGTCTTTTGTGAAGGTTCTTATGCTCCGGTGGTGTGTCCGGCGTGAGGTCGTCTGGACTGTTGGTTTTGCCGGGCATGGATTGATTATCCGATTCGTCCTGTTCGGACGGTTGCTTGGTTGCATGTTCGTCGTCCACTGGTTTGCCCTGCTCTATTGTTGGGTCATTAGGAATGATGTTTTTGTCGAGGCGGGACTTAGGGCGGCGTCTGCGTCGCCGTTTTGGTTGTTTGTCGGCGGGATTATCCTTTGCCGCGCCCTGTTGTTCCTCGTTATCGCTTCCTTTTGGGGTGTCCACCATATATACGTCATGTGTTGGGGTGGCCTTCCAGTGCTCAATGAGCGTTGCTTCTTGATCGTCTCCGGCATCGTCGTCCATACCGTCGATGTCTTCGGAGTCGTAGTCTAGCATGTGGGTTAGATCGTCGACAGTGGCTACAAAGTGAGTGGTGGGTGGGCTTTGAATTTCTTCGTCGTCCGCATCCCAACCATCCTGGCCGTAGTCCGGCCAGGGCTCTCCGGATAGCGAGAGATGCTTTAGCGATTTCAGGATGTCGCCAAAGAGTGAGTGCTGAAAGATGTCCGCAGCGGTGAACTCCTTGATCGGCGCCCAATCAGATTCGATTGGCAGGGGCGCAGGAGGTTCGGAGTCCGGAAGGGAGTCCGGCACCTCGGAGTCACGGGCTTTATAAGGGACGAGGTCAGTGTTCGGCTCCATCGCCATGGAAGTTGCAGCTCCCGAGGAGGTGTCCAGCCACCCGTCCTCGATCTGCACGATCGGCTCCGGACTATGGGTCGGAGCGGATTCGTGTGCGGCCTCCAAGGTACTGTCCAGCGGTAGAGCTAGATCATGCCCATCGTGACAGTGCGGCACGCTCGGCTGCGGCTCGGATCCATCAAAGATCAAGTCTCCGCGGATATCCGCCGTGGAGTTTAGGCTCCCAAATATGATCTGATGGCCAGGGGCGTAGCTTTCGATCTGCTCCAGATGGCCAAGTGAATTGGCCCATAGTGCGATGCCGCCGAATACGAAGATCTGTCCGGGGAGAAAAGTCTCACCAAGGACTGCGTTGTTGTTGATTGAAGAAGCCATCAAGCCTATCGATGACGACACAGAGGAACTCTCAATGAAAGCACCAATGTAGGTGTTAAAACCGGTGGATCTCGGGTAGGGGGTCCCGAACTGTCCGTCTAGGTGGATGGTAACAGGAGACGAGGGACACGATGTTCTACCCAGGTTCGGGCCCTCTTGATGGAGGTAAAACCCTACGTCCTACTTGATTAATATTGATGATGTGTGTTACAAGAGTGGATCTACCACGAGATCAAGGAGGCTAAACCCTAGAAGCTAGCCTATGGTATGATTGTTGTAATGGTTGTTGTGTCCTACGGACTAAATCCATCCGGTTTATATAGACATCGGAGAGGGCTAGGGTTACATAGAGTCGGTTACAATGGTAGGAGATCTCCATATCCGTATCGCCAAGCTTGCCTTCCACGCCAAGGAAAGTCCCATCCGGACACGGGATGAAGTCTTCAATCTTGTATCTTCATAGTCTTGGAGTTCGGCCGATGATGATAGTCCGGCTATCCGGACACCCCCTAGTCCAGGACTCCCTCAGGCACCCAAAGAGAATTGAACAAGACTCTTAAATAATTAACACTGGTGCAGCTAGACCTTCTAAAAAGAAAAGGAAGAAGAAAAATAATAGGACTTTGCCTGCCTCTAGTGAACCTGAAATATAAAAACCTCCTGATAATGATAATGAAGTTTCTATCTCTGATGCTAAAACTCAATCTGGTAATGAATGCTCACCTTCTGATAACGAAAAAGATGATGATGAGGTTCATGAAGACACTCAACCAAATAATAAAGAACCAGATAATGATGTTGAGATAGAACCAGCTGTTGATCTTGATAACCCACAACCCAAGAATAAAAGATATGATAAAAGAGACTTCGTTGCTAGAATACAAGGTAAGGAAAGAGAAGCATGGATTCAAAAATCTATGCCCTTTCCACCTAAGTCAATTAAAAAGAAAGATGATGAAGAATTTGAACGCTTTGCTGAAATGCTGAAGCCAGTCATTTTGCCAACTCGCTTGACTGATATCTTAAAGATGCCTCCTTATGCAAAGTATATGAAAGACATCATCACTAATAAGAGAAAAATACCGGAAGCTGAAATCTCCACTATGCTTGCTAATTATACTTTTAAAGATGGAGTACCTAAAAAACTTGGACATCCGGGACTACCTACTATACCTTGCTCCATTAAAAGAAATTATGTGAAAACTGCTTTATGTCATTTGGGAGCTGGAGTTAGTGTTATGCCTTTCTCTTTATACAAAAGACATGATTTGAATAAACTCACACCTACTGAAATATCCTTGCAAATGGCTGACAAATCGACTGACATACCTATCGGTATTTGTGAGGATGTGCCCGTTGTTGTTGCTAATGTTACTGTTTTGACTGACTTTGTTATACTTGAGATGGCCAAGGACGACAACTTGTCGATTATCCTCGGTAGACCCTTCTTGAATACTGCAGCGGCCGTTATTGATTGCAATAAAAGCAAGGTCACTTTTTATATCAATGGTAATGAGCATACAGTGCACTTTCCGAAGAAACAATTCCAAGTGAATGTTATTAATGTTATTGAAAAATCTCCGACAATCACTATTTGAAGTTTTCAACTACCTCTACCTGCTGTTAAAAAGAAATATAAAATTCTTATTGTTGGGGACATTCATATCCCCATTGAGGTAACTTAGTGATTTACGAAAGTTCTTCGGTTTCATGCTAATTGAAAGTGGTTGTTAATAAGACTTGATCAACCTTATTAATCGATCATTTTTGAGAGGTATGAAGTTGATGAATTTAGTAAGAACTACCTTATGTCCCTACCTTTTGTTTTTTGTTTTTCTTAGTTAAATAAAATAAAATGCCATGCTTTGTCTGTTTTCTGAGTTTTCCGTGCAATAAAAAATGGCCCAAAAATAAAAGCTCTCGGAATGCCCTCAAAATTTAACACAATTTGTTTTCTAAATATTTCTGAATTTCTGGAGAAAATAATATCACAGGGAGGTGCACCAGGTGGGCACAACCCACCTGGGCACACCAGGACTCCCAAGCACGCCCTGGTGGGTTGTGGTCCCCACATGGGCCCCCTCACTTACTTCTTCTTCCCACATCACTCCATTCACCTAGAAAACAATCGCCATTGCTATCTCTCTCATGTTCTTGCTCCTGAAACTGCGGAATTCGTCCTCCTTGTTCGAAGCTCCATTTCTGAATATGTTCGGGATTTGTTGCTTGGTATGTGACTCCTCCATGTGTCCAATTAGTTTTTGTTTTAGTGGTTTATGTTTGGAATAATTAGCTACTCTTGGTGCTGCTGTAGATGAGATTGCATGTTTAACTCTTAGAGTTCTAAGTAGTTTGAATGCTTGCTATGGCCTCTATACATCCCTATGAGTAGCTGCTATCATTCTTATGAAGTTTTGTTAACAAATTTTGAGACCAAAAAAAAATTGTATGCGAACATTATGAATTTCTTTGGAAGGAGTTCTTTGAGGAGGAGGTCCTCGAAGGAATCTTCCAGCAGCAGCTCCGCTCGTCGGTCTTATGTTGAACCAAGTGAAAGTTTCATTCGAAGTGCCGCCGCCAAAACATGATTGTGGTCATGCAACAATTACATGGTGAGCGTGGCATTAAGGAGGAATTCGAGCAATATGTTCACAATGCCAATCTCAGTCCCTACATTTCAGATAAGTGCGACCAACACATCATCCTCACTGAATCATTTGTCAAAGGATTTAAATTCCTTCCCCTTGAGTCTAGGGTGTCATTTAAACCGTATGAAAATCCATTTACCATTTCTCCAGAAAGGTTTGCTCACCTCTGCAAAATCCCATTCTAGGGTTCGCTCGATGAACCACAGAGGTCCGAGTTTGAAATATTTTTGCCTAGTCTTTGCTATGGTGAAACTAGGGGAGTGATGCAAGGAAGAATAAAGAGCGTTCATTTTCCTGCAATTCAGTACTTCGCATTATTTAATTGAAAATGTATTGTAGGCAAGCAAGATTCTAGTACACTTTCTGCTCCCGATCTGAGTCTCATACACACCGCTCCCTACGGTGATAGAATCTATAGTCTTGGAGCAATTGTTGCACATAGGTTACAACACAATGCTGGTAGTGGATATTTCTATGGTGGTATTTATGCCACATGCTTAGCAAGAGGGCTGGGTGTTTCACCTTTACCCTATGATCCTATTTTACCCACACAGTACCTAGACTTTGATGCTATGAAATGTCATCAGATTCTGAGGGGTGATCCCCATAATTTCACTTCTAATTTTTCGTTTAACAAGGACTCCGTAGTAGACACATATTTTCCTGCACCTGCTCTCTTTAATGTTCATAACAGGGGAAAATATTATGTTCTTGAGAGCGAGGCCCGAGCTCATAACGCTGCGGTTGTGGTTGCACGGCGGGCTGAGACATCCGCGCCAAGAGCCTCCGTGAGCTAGCACTCCGACCATTGCATAGGCTACTCAGTGATTACCAAGTTAGGCCACAAGCCTAAGCTTAGGGGAGTACGTATTCCCACTGACATTACATTCATGTTCACACATTTCATTCCAGTTGTTGGTGTCCACACATTTTCATTATATCATCCATGTTTAATTTATTTTCTCTCTTTCTTCTCGTGTGTTTGAAAAACTTTGAGAAAATCCAAAAATATGTTTCTTGCTTCTTTTTTTATATTAGTTCCTAGTTTAAATCGTTGTAGCACTAAGAAGAAAACCCAAAAAGATTTCCTTGTTCTTCTTTTACTTGTTGGGAACTTTCCCATGTAAATAGTTTTTCTCGTTTTTGCTTTTTATCTTTTCAGTGCTTGTTTATATAAAAAAAACTCTAAAAATATTCATGTGTGTTTCTCATAATTTCTTTCCTTTTTATTGAGTCATACCAAGGAGAAGACCATGATGAAAATGTTGAGTGGCTCTCATTTGCATTATTGTTGATCTAACAAAGTGTGGCACCCCGGCTCAGAGCAACCGGTTTACCTTGCATTGCCAACCCAGAGATAATGTCTTCTGGCAATACACAATATCTTGGTATAGAAAATCACCGCTTTATTGAAACTGGCGGAAGCATAGTGTGAAATTACATCAAGTAGAAAGGCCAAGCGGCACACTCGGTGCGGCTGAACAATATGTAAATTATTTATGAACATAAAGGGGCCTCGATCACGACATCTACACGACAGCGGAACAACAACGTAGTGGGACTCCATAGCACAAGGACACTGATGTGGACACGATCTAGACACGGCAGCACTCCGATCTAGTTAGACTTTCCTAAAATCTGGCATAACACGCCAGGTCAGTACATTCAATGTACATGCAAGCTCACAACAAGCATAACCATACTGACAAACAATATCATGACATTTAATCAAACTGAATGCAAACAGCAACATGCTACTCATGAAGTGAAACCAAACTTGTGCACTAATTCACTCGGACTCTCTTACCAACGGGTTGCCTCACAACCAAACGGTGATTATAACGGATCCCAAAGAAAACCATACTTGGTTCAACGGGTTACCTTGTAACCAAACGGTGATCACTCACGGATCGGAAAAGATACCACAACAGTCAGCCTCACTTAAATCATCATGATTCATCCAGTGCAATGCAAATAACTTAGTGTGCAAGATTTCTTAATTAAAGTTGATCCATGGTGTGACTTACTTACAAACTGGGCCCTTGTCCATGGGTGCGGCTATCGATAGATTAATACACAATGCAGAGGTAGCACACTTTACCCACACCACGGAACCCATGGCCTCGCACTCCCATTCGGGTGAACCAACGGTATTCCAACAGAACTCTCCCATTGCCATGACACTCTTTCAGCCACTCCGACCAACTCCCCACTGGGTTTAGTCATGGGTGGCCCAGCCTACCAAAGGCAAAATGGCCACCGTCGTGGCAAATAAACAGTCCCAAACGGGGACAAGGTACCATAACAACAACAGGCCCACAAGGTTATGTCTGCTTATCGGGCCAGGGTAACGCACTCCCATAACCTTCCCTCGTTGGACGCACCGACAAAAGGCATGCCAACGGGACGACTAATGGCCTCCCCATACTAAAGCCAATGTGGTTGCACTTGTCAGCCCGATTCAGTGGCACGATGACCCGACCAACTATATGTTCATGTTAAATTATCAACGGGTTCAACTCGAAATAAAAATGCTCGAGTCATTATATGCCATGCTTATGCAACCATATATCATGCATCACATATCACTTGGAAACAACAGATCAACCTCATTCAAAGCTCTACTTGCACAAACTCATCTTTCAACATTTCTGGTCCTTTCTTATTGGTCATCTAGATTAATCGCTTTTTAGTTGGCATTTATCATACGAAACTCATCATGCATATAAGGAAAATAATACCGATGCTCATATTACCATAGTCATGACAAACTCACTTAGTTCAACTACTCAAGCTATTACTCAATAGGTCAAGCATTCATTTCTGTTAACTAAGCATTTTGATCATGGCAAACTAAATAACAGAAGCATTATTTGTTTTTAATGCTATATCCAATGAATATCGTATATATTCAAGTGGAATATCATGGATATTGCAAAGGCACCATGAAAATGTTGTTGTGGCTTGCCTTAGTGTAGAGGAGCTTCACACTCCTCCTGGATGCCTTCAAAACAAGCTTCACCTTCTAAAAATAAATCAAATGACAAAACGAAAATATCAAGAACAATTCTAAAAATTACCAGGAATTCTTGGCAGTACAGAAAAAACTCATATTTGGTGTGCTACTAGGAGTTTCTAGTAAGAACACAATGCAAAAAGAATCAACTCAACTGGAATTGTAGAATAAAAGTTACAACTAGTCAAAGTTCTGGTCAAATTTGCTCTAGGTGGAGAGGGGGGTGACGTCAAAGGCGTCAACCCGCAGGGCGCCACCACTAATATCGCTTCGGGCGCTCCCTAAGTGGCTGACAGCGAGCCCCAGCGGTCATGTCAGAGGGGGAGGGGCGAGAAGCAGAGTCGGGCGGCACGGTGGCCACACTTTCTCCGGCGAGGAGTGCCCGACGACGAGATCTGAGAGGATAGGATTGGAAAGGAGATCGAGGCGCACCTGCCCGTACCCATAGCAGGGCTAGGGGTGGCCGGACAAGATCGAAACGAAGCTCTCCAGCAGCAATAGCTGGCAGAGTTCGTCGGAGAAGGCGATTCCGGCGAGGCAGGGCAAGTCCAGTAGCTCCAACGGCACTAGCACACACCAGTGGACCACCACAGACATGCCGGAGAAGTTAGTGGAGCTCGAGCAGCTCTAGAGAGGGAGGGGGCAGTGGAAAGGGATCGCCAACAAGCTTGGGGCAGGGACGGCGGCCAGAGGCCTGCCTGGCCGGGCTGCGGCTTCCTACGGTGTTCTAGAGGTGTGTTGGGAGAGTGTGTGGAGAGAAATGAGCTTGGGGGGGCTCTATTTTTAGGCGAGGCCAAGGTGGGCGTTGAGAGCTTGCCAGGGCTCTCTAGAGTGTCGCCCGGCCATGAATGGCGTCAATTAGAGGGGGAGAAGGCGTCGGAGATCAAGCAGGGACTATCGGTGAGCAGCGACGAGCAAAGGAGCATGGTACGCGACAAGCACAAGGGCACGAGCACACTGTTTGTTTCGCCATGCCGTGCCCGTGTGTACCGCAGCAAGCTCTGGTATCGGCGAGTACCAAGGCTGAATTAAGGAGGTGCAGACAAGGATGGGGGCTTGGTTTGGCAAGGTACGGTGGCCATGGCAGCGAGCACGCGCGAAATAGAGGCGTTGGCGCACTGCAGAGCACGTCGGCCACTTGCCAACCCCCTTGGACGAATGTGGTCACCGCGTGAACTTTGGCATCAGGCTGAGCTAAGCGCAAACACCATGTTTGGCATGTAGTCCTTAGTGGTTTTGATTGTTTTGCACGGTTGGCTGGGTCACAGGTGAACTGTGTGAGTGGGTTTCTTCCTGGCAAGTTTCTCGAGAGAAACTTGTGAGCTTCATTGAGAAAATCTAGTGATAACTCAAGGATGTGCTTTGGGGTTTAGCAATCTCTTAGGAGGGTAATCATGCTCAGAAAAGACCAGCCCCAAAAGATCAAGCAAAAATATACTTGCTGTGTAATGAGGTCATTCCTTCCAGAACAGAAATGATTTTCTGTAGAAAATATATTCGAAAAAGTTTGCAATATTTTTGCTGAGGAAGGTGCCCTAGGGTTCAAAGAATATTTGTGAATATATTCAGGATTTTAGGAGCCAGAAAACTAGGGGTTGCTTTGGAGCACACTTCGCTAAAGTGATTTTCAGGGAAGAAAATAAATATTTTTCTTTTATGAAAATTATTCCATGCGCTTTTGATGGAGTTTTTCAGAGAAGGAAAGGTGAGTTAGAGTTGGATTGGTCATTTGGGTGAAAATGAAGGGTAGGCCCAAGTGTTCGAGTCCATTTGAATTGATTCCAAACTGCAAATCCAAAGCAAAGGAAAAAGAAACTTCAGAAAAAGAGAGAAGGAAAATCCAGGCTGGCACACAAAGAGCCATATTACCTTGTCTTCTCCTTTTGAATAAAATGTTTGCAGATTCTAGCTTAGTCCACGGCACTCTTGCACTATTATTATTTCCAAATCGTTTGGTCATGCAAGTGAAAAGCAATAATGACGGTATTAGATGAACTGGTCGTGGCAGAGAGAAACGGGTATGAGCTCGACTTGTTCTGTTTTTGTAAAATATGTTTGACCTAGTATATATCCATGATTCAGCCTATTATGATCAAACTTGTTTGTAGTGACAATTAGAGATTATAGTTTCTCATGCCATGCATAAGTAGCTAGGAGTGAATAATGAATTATCTTGGATATCAACATCGCGTTAAAATGATTGTGATGTAGTATGATGATATTGTATCCTCCTCTGAATGTTCGAGAGGCTTGACTTGGCACATGTTCATGCATGTAGTTGAATCAAAACCAACATAGCCTCTATGATATTTATGTTCATGGTCTTCATATCCTACTCATGCTAGTATCCAATGTTACTTATGCATAATGCATGTTCATCACTATTGTTGCTCTCTAGCTGGCCGCTTCTCAACCTATTTGCTAGCCTTCTCCTGTACTAAGTGGGAACTCTGCTTGTACATCAAAAACCTAAAACCCAAGTTATTCCAGATGAGTCCACCATACCTACCTATATGCCGTATTACCCTGCCGTCCTAAGTAAATTTGCATCTGCCATCTCTAAAAACTTAAAATAAATATCCTTTTTGTGTGTCTGGATCGTTCATGGAACGACAGGAGGTAGTCGATATCTCCCATGCTAAGCGGGTTATTCTCAGGTCGAGTGTTTATTCACTCGCCATCGCATGAGTAAAGGGCGGTAATAGGGATGCCGAGTCCGAAATTGCAAAAAGAATTGATCTCTCAAATAATCAAACAAAAACTTCCAATGTAGTCATAACCTTTACCTTTCCGCTTGGGAACCGCCACTAGCATACTTAGCATGGGAGATATTGATAACTAATAGTCGTGAAGTAAATGAGAAGGGTGCAGGTCTCAAAATTTTGTGTACCTCTATTCTAAAATTTTGAGCTCTAGCACCTCTGCAAATCACTGCTTCCCTCTGCGAAGGGACTATCTATTTAATTTTATGTTGTGTCATCACCTTCTCAAATAAGCGCTAGAACCTGAGAGCACTTCTTTCATGCTGATGCATTGTGTGTAGTTAATGTTGGGTGCATCATGACTAGATCTTTTCTACCATGAATTACAATGTTTAGTCCCTGCTTGAACTTCGGGGGTGCTCTGTATTTATGTTTTGCGATCTCAGAAAGGGCTAGCGAGATACCACTATTGTCAAATTATATCATCGCTGTTTTGACACATGTTGCTATTTGAGATATCTTATAATTGTTCCCTAGTTGATTATGTCATTGATATGAGTTAATATAAATTTTAAGAGTTATTGTCGACATGGTTATTTATAATCCTTGCTGAAAACCTGGGTGCTGTTTAAGCTTATTTATGAAACAAGAGCAAAAGAGTTCATAATTTTTTTTTCACTTTCAGTTTATCAATTGAATAGCTTGAGGACAAGTAAAGGTCTAAGCTTGGGGACGTATTGACTTTTCCTAACGCTTTTCCTCTTGTCTTGGACTCTAGTTTGCATGATTTGAATGAAACTAACATGAACTGACGCCATTTTCAGTAGAGCTACCATGGTGTTGTTTTTGTGTAGAAGTAAAAGTTCTGGGAATGGAATGAAACTTTGTGATGATTTTTTATATCAATAAAGAGAATTTCTGGAGCCAACAAAGCCACCTGACGGGGGCACCTGGGTGGGCACAACCCATCGGGGGGCGCCTGCCCCCATGTGCACCCAGGTGGGTTGTCCCCACCTGGTGGCCCCGATGACCCTGAAACCGACGCTATAAAATCACGTATTTCTAGAAAAAAGTCAGGGAGAAAGAATTATCGCGTTTTAATAGACGAGCCCCGCCATCTTCTGTTCTTCATTGGTATGCCAGATCTGGAGTCCGTTTGGGGCTCCAAAGAGGGGGATCTTCGATCTTCGTCATCACCAACACATCTCCATCGCCAATTCCATGATGCTCCCCACCGAGAGTGAGTAATTCCTTCGTAGGCTCGCTGGTCGGTGAGGAGTTGGATGAGATTCATCATGTAATCTAGTTATTTTTGTTAGGGCCTGATCCCTAGTATCCACTATGTTCTAATATTCATGGTGCTATGACTTTGCCATGCTTAATGCTTGTCACTTCGGGCCCGGGTGCCATGATTTCAAATATGATCGTTTATGTTATCAACATTATATCCATGTTCTAGATCCGATCTTGCAAGTTATAGTCACCTACTACACGTTATGATCCGGCAACCCTGGAGTGACAATAGTCGGGACCACTCCCGATGATGACCGCAGTTTGAGGAGTTAATGTATTCATAGTGTGCTAATGCTTTGTTCTGGTTCTCTATTAAAAGGAGGCCTTAATATCCCTTAGTTCCCAATAGGACCCCGCTGCCATGGGAGGGTAGGACAAAAGATGTCATGCAAGTTCGTTCCACAAGCACGTATGACTATATACGGAATACATGTCTACATTATAGTTATGAACTGGAGCTAGTGCCATATCACCTTAGGTTATAACTTTCTCGTGATGAATATCATCCAACGAGTCACCGATCCAATGTCTCTGAATTTACCTTATATTGTTCTTGATAAGTTACTAGTGTTGCTACTGCTATCGTTACTGCTAGAAAATCACTACTATCTTTGTTACCATTACTATTGCTGTTGCTACTATTATCAAAACTATCATATTACTGTGCTACTATTCACTTTGCTGCAGATAATTAATCTCCAGGTGTGGTTGAATTGACAAGTCAGCGCTAATACCTTCAAATATTCTTTGGCTCCCCTTGTGTCGAATCTATAAATTTGGGTTGAATACTCTACCCTCGAGAACTATTGCGATCCCCTATACTTGTGGGTTATCACTGGGCCATGATCAGTTCGGGAGGTGATCACGGGTACATATACTATATACTTTTACATTACCTATGTTACTGTTCGGAGATGTGGGCTGAAGGGGCAGGTGGTTCCACCCAGGTACTGGTGGGCCTGAGTTCCCAAAAGCCCCCTAATTGTTACTTTGTGGCGGAGCAACCGGGCAGGTTGCGACCACCTAGGAGACAGGTGGGCCTGGTCCCTGGTCGGCGTCCAAGGTTACTATAGAATAACACACTGAATGAGATCTTGGTATTTGATCTTAGTTTGGCTACAAGCCTATATGCACTAACCAACTACGCAGGAACCGTTATGGGCTCTTGACATCGTGGTATCAGGCGAAGCCTTCTAGACGTCAGCGACTGAGCGACGCATGCTAGATTGGACTGGAATTCCAACTCTTGTATTACGGAGTCTGGGTTTGCTTCCGGCCGCCCACGCAATGTGCAGGACTGCAATGGGCGATGGGCCCAGACCCCTGCGCGCTTAGGATTTAGACTGGCGTGCCGACCTCTCTGTTGGGCCTAGGTAGGGTGCCACCTCTTGAGCATGCGTTGGTTTTCCCTTGAAGAGGAAATGGTGATGCAGCAAAGTAGCGTAAGTATTTCCCTCAGTTTTTGAGAACCAAGGTATCAATCTAGTAGGAGGCTACACTCAAATCCCTCGTACCTGCACAAACAAATAAGAACCTTGCAACCAACACGATAAAGGGGTTGCCAATCCCTTCACGGCCACTTGCAAAAGTGAGATCTAATAGAGATAATAAGATAAATATTTTTTGTATTTTTATGATATAGATTGGAAAGTCAAGATTGCAAAATAAAATAGATCGGAAACTTATATGATGGAAAATAGACCCGGGGGCCATAGGTTTCACTAGTGGCTTCTCTCAAGATAGCATAAGTATTACGGTCGGTGAACAAACTACTGTCGAGCAATTGATAGAAAAGTGCATAGTTATGAGAATATCTAGGCATGATCATGTATATAGGCATCACGTCCATGACAAGTAGATCGAAACGATTCTGCATCTACTACTATTACTCCACACATCGACCGCCATCCAGCATGCATCTAGAGTATTAAGTTCATAAGAACAAAGTAACGCATTAGGCAAGATGACATGATGTAGAGGGATAAACTCAAGCAATATGATATAAACCCCTTCTTTTTATCCTCAATGGCAACAATACAATACGTGCCTTCCTGCCCCTGCTGTCACTGGGAAAGGACACCGCAAGATTGAACCCAAAGCTAAGAACTTCTCCCATTGCAAAGAAAGATCAGTCTAGTAGGCCAAACCAAACTGATAATTCGAAGAGACTTGCAAAGATAACAAATCATACATAAAAGAATTCAGAGGAGATTCAAATATTGTTCATAGATAATCTTGATCATAAACCCACAATTCATCGGATCAAGACAAACACACCGCAAAAAGAATTACATCGAATAGATCTCCAAGAAGATCGAGGAGAACTTTGTATTGAGACCCAAAGAGAGAGAAGAAGCCATCTAGCTAATAACTATGGACCCGAAGGTCTGATGTAAACTACTCACACATCATCGGAGAGGCTATGGTGTTGATGTAGAAGCCCTCCGTGATCGATTCCCCCTCCGGCGGAGCACCGGAAAAGGCCGCAAGATGGGATGTCACAGGTACAGAAGGTTGCAGTGGTGGAAATAGGGTTTCGTGGTGCTCTCGAATGTTTTCAGGGTATATGAGTATATATAGGCAAAAGAAGTCGGTCAGGGGAGCCACGAGGGGCCCACGAGGGTGAGGGGTGCGCCTCCCTGCCTCGTGGCCACATCGTTGCTTCCTTGACGTCCACTCCAAGTCTCATGGATTCCGTTTGTTTCAAAAACGACTCTCCCAAAGGTTTCATTCCGTTTGGACACCGTTTGATATTCCTTTTCAGGGGAACACTGAAATAGGCAAAAAAACAGCTATTTGGACTGGGCCTCCGGTTAATAGGTTAGTCCCAAAAATAGTATAAAAGTGTAAAGCCCATTAAACATCCAAAATAGATAATATAATAGCATGGAACAATCAAAAATTATAGATACATTGGAGACGTATCAAGCATTCCCAAGCTTAATTCCTGCTCGTGCTCGAGTAGGTAAATGATAAAAATAGAATTTTTGATGTGGAATGTTACCTAGCATAATTCTCAATGTAATTTTCTTTATTGTGGCATGAATGTTTAGATCCGAAAGATTCAAGACAAATGTTTAATATTGACATGAAAATAATAATACTTCAAGCATACTAACAAAGTAATTATGTCTTCTCAGAATAACATGGCCAAAGAAAGTTATCCCTACAAAATCATATAGTCTGGCTATGCTCTATCATCATCACATAAAATATTTAAATCATGCACAACCCCGGTTTTAGCCAAGCAATTGTTTCATACTTTAGTATTCTCAAACTTTTTCAATCTTCACACAATACATGAGCGTGAGCCATGGACATAGCACTATAGGTGGAATAGGATGGTGGTTGTGGAGAAGACAAAAAAGGAGAAGATAGTTCACTACTAGGAAAAGGGCTATAGATGGGATGGACACTAATGGCGCACTGTACATGTGGTGCGCCATTACTAAATACTAATGGCGCACAATGTGTTGGTGCGCCATTAGTGTGCAAATACTAATGGCGCACCACATCCCATGATGCGCCATTAGTAATTTTTTTTTCAAAACTACTAATGGCGCACCGTGGGGGTGGTGCACCATTACTAGTTGACATAGTAATGGCGCACCACACCCACGGTGCGCCATTA